>NC_089759.1:17944156-18036656 GCF_040412425.1 Macrobrachium rosenbergii
TTTCACAGTGCAAATGCGAGGGTTTCCTCCTGTTACACCTTTCATACCTTCTTACCGTCAATTTCCCTTTCAGCGCTGAATGACCTCATAGGTCCCAGCGCCTGGCCTTTGGCCTAAATTCTGTAATCTGTTCTGTATTCTGTTCAAAGCCTCGTTGGTTCTGAAGTTTAATAAAAAGCCAAAAGAGTGTTACTGAGCCAAAGGGATACCATTGAACAAAACTCCCACGGCAAGCGGAGTTTTCGCCGTTAAATGACGTCTGGGTGACTGAAGGAGCAAGGAAACTATTTAAACTTAAGCCAGCAGAAGCACAGTGACACGAGCTGACTCAGGGGTTAATGACCAAAGAAACACTTGAACAAAAGCACAGTGATTCAGACGAACTTCACTAAACCAAGTGAAGTGTACTGCATAGAAAAATTGGAATTTTTAAAGCACAAACATGATATTGGCTAAGAATTATAAATAACAGAACCACGATTAACTATGGAGCCCCTGATAACCAATGGCACGGGATTTTTAAAGCACAAGCATGCTATTGGATAAGAATTGAAAATAAGATATTCCAATTGTCAAATAACAACCACGATGGCACATGACTGAAGTGGTGGACTGTTGAACCAGTCGGGCCATTAGCTGAAGGAATTTGAGAGTGAATGATTATTGAAATTACAGTAATAACTATAAATGTACAGAAGACCCTTCATTCTTGAACGAGAATTCAAGGTTTTACATCGTTCGGTAGAAGAAAGAGAAAAGAATCTATATATTATCAAGCAAGAAAGTGGAGGAAAAAGTTGTTCTCTGGTCACCGGTTGCTCACTCTGACCTGGTTGCAGGCAAGTCAGCCTAAAGTAACAGTAAGTAATGTCGCCTATTTGAACGGGCAAGAGGAACAAAAAATAAGTCTTTCTAAAAGAAAAGCGAGAGTCATGAAAATGCGAAAGGGTGTTTTGACCTTAATACCAAGGTCAGCCGGATGATGTTCTTTTGGTTACTTTCTCCTTTGCCCTCTCTCTCCCTCTCCCATGCCCCTGCCCTTACCCGTACCACGTCGACTCTATCCTCAGCTGTCTTGGAGTTCCTTCCCTCCAGAGAGCCTTTGGTGCCGCTGCTGTTTGCTCCGATGAAACCGCCTCTCGGATCAGTTCTCACCTGTCATGAGCCTCCTTTCCAGGCCTGACGGTCTTCTTGCTGGAACAGTGCCTTCCTTCGACTTTGAACTTACGGGAGGACTGCGTGTTTAACTCGTCATACGTCCCGACTCCGTTAAAGGGGTTCCAGGAGGCTGTGGAATACTCGTGAAGACGCTTCACGCTCGAAGGAACTTCGATGGAAATGAGATGAAAGTAAAACGGCTCTGGCTGTGGTGTCTGGCCAACGGGAAGGTTGACAACCTCCCTCCTTCTAGAGAACCCTCCTGAATCTCTCTCTCTCTCTCTCTCTCTCTCTCTCTCTCTCTCTCTCTCTCTCTCTCTCTCTCTCTCTCTCTTTTATTCCCTCCAACGACTTCTGTGCAATCCAGCGAGAACATTTAAGAGGGTAACCTTGTAGTGGAATTATTAATTTTTTCTCTTAAATGTCGTCCACCTCTTTTTGCTGCCCATAGAAGTGTCAGGGTTTTCGATATTTATGGATTTATAAAGGACTCGTTTCGCAACAGATTGTGGAGAGAGAGAGAGAGAGAGAGAGAGAGAGAGAGAGAGAGAGAGAGAGAGAGAGAGAGAGAGAATCATTCGTTTTCCTTATGACCCAAAAGGAATCCCCCTGAGGCATGCAGTTTCCTCAACATTATGGCCACATCTGAGCCACCTGCGTCACGAAACTCATTTCACTCATGGCTTAACCTCATGGAAAATTGATTCCCTTAGGGGGATAACTGGCTTTACCTCATTCTCCGCTTCCTTGGTAATTAGCAAGCGTATCTTCATGATTCCAATCGCCACGCTGTGTATCAGTTGAATAATAGTAATGATGATTACTACACTACTGTATGTTTTTGTTACTGCCCTTTTCAGTTTTCTGTAAAAGAAAACTACTGTGCCGGCATTTTCTGTCCGTCCGCCGTTTTTTCTGTCCGCACTTTTTTCTGTCCGTACTTTTCCTGTCCGCCCTCAGATCTTAAAATCTATTGAGGCTAGAGAGCTGCAAATTGGTATGTTGATCATCCACCCTCCAATCATCAAACATACCAAATTGCAACCCTCTAGCCTCATTAGTTCTATTTTATTTAAGGTTAAAGTTAGCCATGATCGTGCTTCTGGCAACGATATAGGATAAGCCACCACCTGGCCGTGGTTGAAGATTCATGGGCCGCTGCTCATACAGCATATATATACAGTACACACACACACACACACACATATATATATATATATATATATATATATATATATATATATATATATATATATAGAGAGAGAGAGAGAGAGAGAGAGAGAGAGAGAGAGAGAGAGAGAGAGAGAGACTACATGTTGTGTTGATGTCACTAATATCATTACTTTTCTTTAACTGCGGTCACCATTATAAACGTGATTCCCATCACTTTAATCATTATTACAATTGTCATCATATTACTGTTGTTCCCATTGTGATTTTTGGATAAGAGACCATGGCAATGTGGGCAGTGGAAAGACCAATGACCTGAGAACATGTTGCCAGAAATCTTTGCAAATTTGTTTGTTGATGAGACTGAGTGAACTTGTATGTTTGTGTATACATATTTATCGCTACAGATGTGTTTGTGTTCAGTTCTATAATTAAGCATTTATGCAATCTGTGTGTACTTACACTTAATTCTGTCGACATAGTACGTACCCACAAGTAAGGAAAGGTGAATGTGCATGTAATCTCTCTCTCTCTCTCTCTCTCTCTCTCTCTCTCTCTCTCTCTCTCTCTCTCTCTCTCTCTATATATATATATATATATATATATATATATGTGTGTGTGTGTGTGTGTGTACTTTATATATATATATATATATATATATATATATATATATATATATATATATATATATATATATATATATATATATATATATACTGTATATATATAAATATGTATATATAATTGTATATATTATATATATATATATATATATATATATATATATATATATATATATTTTATACACACACACACATATATATATATATGTATATATATATATATATATGTATATATATATATATATATATATATATATATATATATATATATATATATATATACATAGACTTCAAGTGATAGTGGTAATGCACACGTAGCTTCCACAATACAATAAAAAAAACTACAAATATCTTCAGTACTTCCTCTAGGTCCCGTGAAACACGTTCTCATGTATTCATTTCCATATACGTATATATACACAGTATATATACTTATATATATATATATATATATATATATATATATATATATATATATATATATATATATATATAATGTGCCTACACAGTTTTATAAAAGCATTACATATTATATCATTTATAATTCAGTAGTCACAGATATTTGAATAAATTTGATCTATGAAATGACACTTCTTTCTTCCATGCCATTATTATCTCCCACCAAGTACACAGTTGGGTCCACCAAAAACTAACCTTTCAAGCCCTTTACTTTTCGTATCAGTCCCGTTACTCCATTTGAACCAAAACAGGTATTTACTTACGGGACTCAGTGTTACAGCGAATACAACTATCTAACTATCGTTTGTCCCTCTCACTTTGACACCTGAAAAAAAGAAGAAGAAGAAGAGGAAGAAAAAAGAAAGACGGTTAACCTTTACCGTTGGAGTGACCTATCGTAACAGCAGGTAGTCTGCCGCCACCCTGACTTGGTCAGCCGGGCCAAGGTTCGTCTATAAAAGAGATGGAAACGCGATCTACTCTTTATTGAGCAGGTCTCTGGAGCAGATCTCTGTAGAAGTAGTACTGTTCCCTCATTTTATTTTTCTTTTATTTTTCGTTTGTCAGCTGTCTAACTTTTATATATTCGACAGAATATGGTTATCCCGTTTTTTTTTTCAGTCGATGTTGTTCCGATGTTTTTGATATTTTCTTCTCTCGTTCGGCTTCCATTTATTTCGCGTTTAAGATGAATGACTAATCACTTTCTTCGATCCTGCTGAATTTCTTCATGTTTCGTGGACGATTTCTCTGCATTTTATTCGCTTCTGTGGGCATTTGTTGGTCTGTTTTTCATTTTTTTTTTTAATTTTCCATTCAGGATGCTGCACGATGTTTCCGTCTCGTACTTATGGGAGACTGGATGCCAGACATACCTGTTCAACCTTTAGGTACATTTTAATGCATTCTGGTTTTCGAATAATTTTTTTTTTATACCTTCAAAAGGAATCTAAAGAAGATGAAAATGAACTTACTGACAGTTGACGAGTGAGTTTTCTCCTAGTGCTAAGAAGGTGGTACCAGTGGTTCAGCATTCGCTTCTGAAATTATACTCTCTCTCTCTCTCTCTCTCTCTCTCTCTCTCTCTCTCTCTCTCTCTCTCTCTCTCTCTCTCTCTTGCATGCACATAGATACACACATGCACGCAAAGCTTCCTGTCTTTCATACGTACAGATGCATATCCCTCACTCCACGTACATGCACACTGCACTCTCATTCTCTTTAGTGTCTCTCCTCGCCTTGAAATGTAGACAACTTATACGTAATCCGATGTCCATTATCCTTAGATTTGCATCAAATGGCTGAACGAAACTGATGACGGAATGCGTTTTTACCCAAGGACGTGCTGGGTATGCAATGAATGCCACGATATATTGTGATTATTATTATCGTTATTTTTTGACCAGGGACTGAATGAAATTGACTTTAAAGAGCCTTCAGTGCTTAAACTTGACTAATATAAGTAATGGGTTTTAGGTCTAGGAAATATGGTACACGACTGCACCAGTTAGATAAATAATTCAAGATTTCGTTTTCATCTCTCTGAGGTTCTTTTTCATATCGTGACGTTGATAACATTCGCTCTCATATTCTGTATTAGACAGGTGAGTCACATCAGTTTGATGAGGCCCAGGTCTTTTCCCAATCCTTCTGTTTTCCTTTTTACTTAGTTTTCTGTAAAAGAAACTATTGAGATGGCTATTTATCTCTTCGCCCGCTCTTTTTCCTGTCCGCCTTCGGATCTTAAAAACTACTGAGGGTAGGGGGCTACAAATTGGTATGTTGATCATCCACCCTCCAATCATCAAACATAGCCTACCAAATTGCAGCCCTGTAGCCTCAGTAGTTTTTATTTTATTAAAGGTTAAAGTTAGCCATGATCGTGCATCTGGAACCGCTATAGGTGCCAACAACACAGGCCACCACCCGGCTGTGGCTGAAAGTTTCTCGGGCCGTGGCTGAGAGTTTCATACAGCATTATACGCTGTACAGAAAACTCGATTGCGTCAAAGAAACTTCGCCGCATTTTTTACTAGTTTTCCACTGGGCCGGGGCTAGATCAGGACATTAGGTTACTAAGAGTATCGACCTCTACATTCTAAGAACGAGAAACATCAAATATTTAGAGAGATCCTGGGTGGTCAGAAACAGCTCATAGATATGTCCCGCTGTTCCACATTTTCAAAACCTTCGCTCTTCTCCGATGCTTTGATAGTACCTTCCTTATCACCTTTCTTGTGCCCGCAGGACCGGGTTCCCCCCTATTCTAGACATGCTAGTATGCGAACGGAACTACGTCTTCGCGCAATTAATCAAGAATTTCCCGCTCGTCTGTGACCTTATCAATCGTCATGCAATTAGTCTTAATAAGGAAGTAGATTTCATTTATATGATTGTAGTAAGTCATGGCCGTGTAAAGCTACGGTACACTTAATCTATTGACTGAGGGGTGGTACCCCCTCATAAGAATGTTGTTCCAACCATGGGGTGAAAAATAACGGTAAGAAAATAATCTATGATCGCTTTAATTGACTCTTTGTATCGTGGAGATATAGTTGATGTGTATTATAAAACACCGCAAGCCTCAGGGATCTTAAGTGGCAGTTTAATCTTCGATTATGACCTAAGTGAACATGAAAAAAAATTAAAAAAAGAACCACCACTTAAAAAAAAAATTAAACAAGAACCATTACTCGTATTCTTCAGGGAAAGCCAGTATTCATGCATCTCTATTTCACTGACAATAACAAAGCATAAAACTCAAAGCAGGAGTGGCGCCTAACGGTGGGATTTTACAAAGGAATCACGGATGATCGTCGGAGTTACAAGGTGAGGTCAGATAGATCATGTGGTGTTTCTTTTCGCCAGGAGGTGAACAGGAAAATCTTGAAGGACTTTTCTCTCTTCTTTTTCTTGTTCTTCTTCTTCTTGTAAGTCAAAAAAGGAAACTGTGAAATAATAGGAGGCATTCCAGCAAACCATGTATGGATCAAATGAGGGCTGGACTGGTATTAAACAAGATTTGGATCGTGTTTCCAAAAAAAGAACAATATATAAATAGTTATATACATACATATATAAAATATATATATATATATATATATATATATATATATATATATTGTATATATATATACATATACATATATATATATATATCTATATATATATATATATATATATATATATATATATATATATATATATATATATATATATATATATATATATATCTTAATGGTTCCGAACCGTCCGAATCCCGTATTAAAAAAATATTTCGACAGGCATAAATAAATCTCTTTGATTCTATATCTAAAATGTCCTTATACATAGTACCGAGGGCTTAAACGATTCATCGAGAAACTCAGTAGATTTCAATTCTGTATAAAAGGTAGTTTTCAAGAATATCAAACAAGGTCGATTCGTGAATAGGAAAACAATATAGTATCCCCAGATTCACAATGCAAAACCAGAGTGGGTTTAAAGTATTAAGCAAGAACTGAATCGTGAATATCAAAGGCTGCTTTGGGAAACTTGTCTTGATATCAAAAAGTTTCGAACGTGTACCAAACAGTTTTAATCCCGTACCCATAAAAACCTTGAACGGTGATCATGCAGGCGGTGCATCGTGAATATCCAAGTGGTTGGTCTATTTCGTGACGTACGTAACGAATGATGCAAGAATGACGTAACTGGCTGATGTCACTGATGGAGAGTAAGGTGAAGGAGCTTATTGTCTTTAGTTCTTTAATGGCCAAACGATTTTTTTTTTTTTTTTTTACTTTTTAAAATTGCGTTTTTGCTACTTGAAGGTTAGTATTCTAATAACTTTTTCGTCTTCGCCTGTTTATCGTACGCACGTATAGGCTCTCTCTCTCTCTCTCTCTCTCTCTCTCTCTCTCTCTCTCTCTCTCTCTCTCTCTCTCTACATATATACTGTATATTTATATCCATACATACACATTGTATATATATACAATATATATATTTATATATAAAAACATAAATATGTATATATATATACATATTTATATATATATATACTTTGTATATATATATATATATATATATATATATATATATATATATATATATATATATATACATATATATATACATATATCTTCTGAACACGCGCACGTGCTCTGTTACACATGCGCACACATACAGCACACAAACTGTCATACGTAAACAGACATTTTTAACTTTCGCTTCATCGCTCACTTTCGTGAAACGGAAAGCAAAAATTTGATTATTAAAACACCTGGATTACTATAAACCGTGATAAAAAAAAAGCAGTGAACAGACGTTATCGCATTCCCTGGAAATACGTTAATATTTGATGACAATTAATGTTAAGAAGTATCTTTGGTAAATAACAAGGTCAGCATGAGTGAAAGATGCTGCTAAAAATAATATAATTAACGTGTATGATAATAATACGCAAACAAAAACATACATCAAGAAAATGAAGACATATAAATAGGGCTGAACACAATTAGCAGTCGATACATTTGCATATTGATCAGTAAAAATCAACAAGAAATACATTTATCAACAGCGCTACGAATAAACAGCCAGAACAAAATTCCCCCAAATTGTGGGCCACTTACAGACACTCCGGTCCCTTTTACCATCTCCGTGTTGTGCCATTCCGTCAAAAGTAACATGGAGTGTTATGCAATGGTCTCTCTCAGCCACTGGCTCCCAAGTCATTAAGAAGACGAAGATGTTTTTACCCATAGTTTTGTGTTTGTTAGTCGTGTACGATGACTCTACGCGTGCGCTTTATGTTACGTCGATGACTGCGCAAGAAAAAAAAAAAAAGCTAGGTCATATTTGCGTAACTAGTGTTATGTCTGCTGGCGCAAGACCGCATACGCAGTGAATGTCACTTATTATTATTATTATTATTATTATTATTATTATTATTATTATTATTATTATTTAAAATGTCGGCACATTTATGTGGATCAATTTGAATATATTTATTCACCTGTTGGGTAAGTTTTCTCGAAAAAGGTGCTCATATGTGAAAAGCTTCAGTAACATATGGGGAAATGGTGAGGTACAAATAAATGCATATGAATCTGCTTTTGTCAATATAATAGCTTTATGTATGTTATATCTTGTCTTATTTTTGTATACGTATTGCATATAATGAACAAATATGATAGTAATGCAGGAACCATACTGATTTGTGTATACTGTATGTATGCTACACCAATACGTATATATATATATATATATATATATATATATATATATATATATATATATATATATATATATATATATATATATATATTCAGATAGGACCACAGGAAAAATAAGAGAAAGGAGTACCTCGAAAAAAAAAACGTGTTGAAATAACACGAAAGCACTTGGTACTTCTTTTCTAATTTTTCCTGTGGCCTTAGCTGAATATATTGTCACATGCTATTTAGTGACATATAAGCATGTATGTATATATATATATATATATATATATATATATATATATATATATATATATATATATATATATATATATATATATGTGTGTGTGTGTGTGTGTGTAGAATGAATACATTTATACTAATCAATAATTCACATATGCTTACAGTGTCTTTTTACGTCAGTGTATTGCTCACTCTTAGTCAAGATGTGTCTAAGGAAGATGTCTTCATCAATGGTTATTTTTACTATTCTTCTGTCTTTTATTTTATTTTTTAAGACAACTTACCGATCACGCTCACAAACACGCATGCTCTTGCAAGCGCTCTCACTTATTAGCGTGTGTCAATTTGTATATCTAAAGAATAACAAGTAGATATGGCAGTAAAAGGAGTATCGGTGCTAATTTCCAATAAAATGTTGAACCAGACACTGAATTGTAGTTTAAGCAGTTCTTGCTTGTAATACGAGTAATTGAACTGACCGCGTAACTGAATTTTAGTTTGTTGTTGTTTCATTACTTTTACGCATCATGATGGTCATTGTAATTGTAAATCTTCATTTTCAGATTATTATTATTATTATTATTATTATTATTATTATTATTATTATTATCGTTGTTGTTTTTGTTATTGTTATTACCATACAATCAAAGGAATAGGGACCATAATATTATTACCATTGCTCCGGTAACAAAATCACCAATAACAGAAAATAAAACGGCAATTATGTCGATGGTAATAGCAATTAGAAAATTTTTCGTCATCCGCGACAGAAAAAGAGTAAGAAAAACAAAGACAAATATTTGCTGAGTCAGTCTTACTGAACCGTGTGAGACTCATTGTTAATTGCAGTTTTCCATTTTATAAGTCGTACTCATTCAGAAAGTAATTGCCGGGTCATTGACTTACTGTATCGTGAATTGTAGTTTCCATTTCTCAATGAGTTGGTTTTTCATTAATGGCTCTCAAGGGTGGTGAGGTACATTTGAAAGGTTTTGTGATAAGGTTCTGTTTATTGATGAATGGATTTTCACTGAAGTTGTTGGAAGTGAAAAATTGTGGAGGTTTAGCGGTATAATAATTTGTTAGTGGGTAATTTCCAATATGGTGAAAAGTTATATAAATGGCTTTTGAAATGTTCTTGTTAGTAAAACCTGATTCAGTGAGGTTGTTCAATGAAAGGAAAAAGGTTAGAAAGTTTAGAGAACGTGATTCTTTCTTTTCATGAATATTTTATCATCAAATTAGATATATGTTACTGAATAATGGTAAAAAAAAGATAGTAAAAACTAAAGCTCCTAGGTGTTCATTCCAACTTTTGCAGTGGAAATAAAAAATAAAAAACTATGATACTGGAAAGCGATTAATTTTTAGAAATTGTCTCTTATAATTCAGCTGTGCAGAGAAATTTAGAAAACTATGAAAGTTTAAAAAATTTTTATTTAATTATTTAGAGATTACTAATTATAATTATTTGATTTCCAGTGCGTAATTATTCACTGAAATTGCTCAGTGACCAAGAAGTATCATGCGTGATTCACCATTAACTTTCACGTTATTCTTTTTACAGCTTTTAGAAACATGTCACAAAGATTCTGAAGTCTGTTGTAGTACAGAAAATACTTATTAATCTTATTAAACTTACAAGGTTAACATACACAAATATAGTGTTTTGGTATAAATACAAACTTCAACAATATTTCGACTTGGGAGAGTTTGTAAATATATTTAGAGCGAACATTAGAAGCCTTTGTATCCTATGCAACTGGCAGGAAAGATTTGGGCTAAGCAAGAGATTGTTTTTACAAATGGTAAGGTCCAAAACTTTCTACTAAGCAGTTCATAGATGATTGTAAACGAGCAGATATTCGGAACTATTTATTAAAACTTCACATTTTTTTGACGAAAACAATTCTGAAACATCATTAGGGAAACACTGCTTATGATTTAGTGGAAATAGTAAGACGGTGGTCCAGCTAATAATAATAACAATGATAATAATAATAATAATGATGATTATAATACTGTCATGAAACGACGAAAAGGAAGGCTAGCATAGAGCATTGGTCAAAATGAGGCCGGAGACTTGAAATAATAATAATAATAATAATAATAATAATAATAATAATAATAATAATAATAATAATAATGATAATGATAATAATAATAATAATAATAATAATAATAATAATAATAATAATAATAATAATAATAATAATAATAATAATAATAATAATAATATTTCTTCATTTTCAGCATCTCTTTATCCACACAGCAAGTCGTGAGCGAGAACTACTGCTTTCAAAATTACCCTCTCTCTCTCTCTCTCTCTCTCTCTCTCTCTCTCTCTCTCTCTCTCTCTCTCTCTCTCTCTCTCTCTGTTTTAATATCTCCTGGAACCAATAAATGTCATTTCCCCCAAAATGCTTTCACCCCTGGACTGGATCGTTGGATCGAAATCTGAAGTCGGCTTCTTTTTTTTTCTCCAGTTTTTCATTTGGATAAACTTTCTTCTTCTTCTTCTTCTTCTTCTTCTTCTTCTTCTTCTTCTTCTTCTTCTTCTTCTTCTTCTTCTTCTTCTTCTTCTTCATAAATTATTATCATCATCCTTTTTTTTCTCCAGTTTTTCATTTGGGTAAACTTTCTTCTTCTTCATCTTCTTCTTCTTCTTCTTCTTCTCCTTCTTCTTCTTCTTCTTCTTCTTCTTCTTCTTCTTCTTCTTCTTCTTCTTCTTCTTCTTCTTCTTCATAAATTATTATTATCATCCTCCTCATTTGCTATACCATAAAATTGATTTTTGCGGCTTTCATCATTCTGTTTTTACTTGTCCTCTCTTTTTCATCCTTGTAATCTCGGTTAATTGCGGATTTTATTGCTTATCAATGTTTATTATTTCATAATCTTGTCCTTATTCATCTTAATAAAACCTTCGTGAAGCAAAATAATTACAGAATTATTTAGCATCCGGAAATTGTCTGTTTGGACAAGTCAATAAACCTCGTGAAAATTTAGATAATTTGACTCAGTCTTGGCCAAATTATTCAGTTTGATTATTCCCTAACCGATTGCTAGTAACATTTTCCTCTACGTTGATAAAGCTTGGATTAACTCTTGTATTTTAGATGCTCCTTCGTTTGGTTTCATATTGAAAAGATTGGACGGTGTGTGTGTGTGTGTGTGTGTGTGTGTGTGTGTGTGTGTGTGTGTATTTTGGGGGTATCATCAAGTACTGATTTTTCGTCTGATAACATACCCAGTCTATCCTTACGTATTCTTGGAAATCACTTGGTCTCCATTGTTGATAGCAAAGAGTGGTGTAACTATAAGCCTTGTGATGGTGATTTTTTTTAATTCTTTAGGCAAATGGTGAACGTGGGAGAATTTTATGATGGGTCACTCTTGAAAAAAAAAAAATGGCGTTTTCTCTACTAAATGCATCACCTATGCAAATCGATACATTTGTCGTAAATATTTTGAAATACAATACCTCAGTTCTCATGAGTATCGGGAAGCGAGGCAAATTAACGAGTCGAAGGCAGTTGCCTCGCCCATTCTTTATACGAAAAGAATAATGAACCTCGTTCTTTCTTCCAACTGGCACTTTCTAATGAAATACCTTCAGCACCATACAATTACTGAAGAGAAGGCCAAGAGCTGACATTTACTCTCACCTTTGCAGGCGAGTTCAGGCCCGAAGCTTGACCTATGTGTGTGTGTGTGTGTTTTAGTCCAAACAAATACCTTCATTCTTGATAGTCATGTAACCAGTGATGTTCAGTTTAACAGCTAGGCGTTTTTGGAGGGGGAACTATTTCGGTGTCGTCCGTGCGCCAATGTGAGGGTTATCTGGGATCGACTTAATCGTTCCTGTCCATTTTATCGTATATTTAACTTCGATGCGGTGCACTAAACGGTCCCCACTTCTACCCCCACCCAAAAAATGTTTTAGTTCCGATGAAGAATTTTTTTTTTTCTTTTGCAGCGGGAAGCAAGTTGGAGGGCAGTAAGTTTTTTTAAGCGCAATACATTCTATCACAAAGTTAAAATGGTTACCTACCTGCTGTATGGGCAAGATGACGTAATGCTACCCATGGGAGGATGGCAATTCGTAATTCGTCTTTCTTGAAATTAAAATAACCTGATTGCAACAAACAATCAGGATAAGACTTAAATATCTTTTTTTTTTAACCTTCAGTTTACGCGGCCGTATTGGGAAAGTGGACTATTTATCATAAGAGATGCTCATAAACACAATAATTTTGTTTTCAAATAATAAAATTAGTTGCGTTGCATTTAATTCGGGGCCTATGATAGGAGAGACATATTCACTTTACAGCTTGAACTTAATAAGCATATGTAGCTTGCCTTTGAATTAACTGTACATTTGGTATTACAAAGAGCGTTGTAAACATAAAGAAAGTGCTTGTAATACTGTATCTTGAGGCTTTAAACAAAATTATGACTATGCCACCATAATAAACTGAGCGTGACATGTGTTTCATACTCCAACACTTGACACAGGGAAAACTTGACACAGTACTTGTAAGCATGATAAGGTATTAAGTAGTGCTCTTATAAAGCATCATGATACACAGATGACACTTTTGAAAGGAGAAGACATGTAGCACATCACTGGAACAGTTTGGTCTGAATTTATTTCTTTAAGAAAAATGATGCCTTGTGTCACACCATTTAAATGACGTCGCTCCTGATATTTAATTAAAGAATAGTTAAGACTAGGGGTTGCCATAACCTTATGTTTTTAGCTTTCTATAAAAGAAAACTATGGAGATGGCTTTGTCTGT
This sequence comes from Macrobrachium rosenbergii, assembly GCF_040412425.1. NCBI lineage: Eukaryota > Metazoa > Arthropoda > Malacostraca > Decapoda > Palaemonidae > Macrobrachium > Macrobrachium rosenbergii. The sequence continues at coordinate 17,957,810 of NC_089759.1, forward strand.
CCTTCTGCACTTTTTCTGTCCGCCCTCAGATCTTTAAAAACTACTGAGGCTAGAGGGCTGCGAATTGGTATGTTGATCATCCACCCTCCATTCATCAAATATACCAAATTGCAGACCTCTAGCCTCAGTAGTTTTTATTTTATTTAAGGTTAAAGTTAGCCATAATCATGCGTCTGGCATGAAAGCTTCGTGGGCCGCGGCTCATACAGAAAACTCGATTGCACCGAAGAAACTTCGGCGCATTTTTTACCTGTTTGTATGTGAACGAAATATATAAAATTGATACATCAACGGTGTTTTGTAAAATATGTATGCAATTCATTTGTGGGACTAATTTGTTCTTAGAGCCCAGTGACAAGACAAAGACCAGGTTTTGTACAAGAATGAGAGACATTGCTCAAATAGAAATTGTGGCGAAAGTTTGGCGTGCTTAAAGTGGCAATGCACCCTCTTAAGGCTTAAAATTACAGAATTATAAATCTCGCTGAGTCACACGAAGTATGCATTCGGAGTTTGAAGGAGGGCCCTGCAGGCGAACATACTTTCTTTGCACTAAAAGACAGCTCCCTCTTCTAAGGTCTCGTGTTTTATAGGTTGAAAACTGAGGAACGTCTGGGAAATGAGAGAGTGAATGTCACAGCGCTTGCTGAATATAGAAAAATCTTGTTTGTGAAGGTACTTTGTTTAGATGAATATTTTAAAATCATGATTGTGAAGGTAGGTTGTTCAGTTGAATATGTAAAAATCTGACATGTGAATGTAGTTTGTTTATGCAGACAGTTATTTGCGATCAAGCATGATATTCACAAAAAGTAGCAGAGGAAATATTTGCGAGAGGGAATGAAGTTCAGGTGAAAGCATCAGAATAGGAGGTAGATGACAGCCTGGGAGAGCAGAAACCTTACGGGTTTTATCACTGGTTGAAATTGTGCCACAGTATTACAGTAATGATTGCTGTCGCTTGAAATTTAGATGTTTTAAGATTTCATTATCTTTAGTGAGCGTAGAAAGCTGTCAAATAATAGCGTTGTTTCAGTCAAAATACTCTGGTCCCAAGCAGCTAACAAAAATCTAATTCACTGTTTCCTCTTAGTTTGAACGAAGATTGTCGAATTAACACAGTCATCACGGCCCATCACACATTTGCTTTCTAAAACTGAATCAGTGTCTCTTGAACATAACTGAGATCGTAAAGGTTGGTGCGCCGGAAGTCTTCCGGCTTTCGGGTCTAAATGACAGGAAAATTGATCACGATAGGCTTGATGTGTATTCTGTGTGAAGTCGGCATGATTTTTGGTTTTCTGTAAAAGAAAACTATTGTGCCGGCTTTGTCTGTCCGTCCACACTATTCTGTCCGCACTTTTTTCGTCCGCCCTCAGTTCTTAAAAACTACTGAGGCTAGAGGTCTGTAAATTGGTATGTCGATCATCCACCCTCCAATCATCAAACATACCGAATTGCAGCCCTCTAGCCTCAGTATTTTTTATTTTATTGAAGGTTAAAGCTAGCCATAATCGTGCTTCTGGCAACGATATAGGATTTGCCACCACCAGGCAGTGGTTAAAGTTTCATGAGCCGCGGCTCATACAGCATTATACCGAGACCACCGAAAGATAGATCTATTTACTGTGGCCTTGATTATACGCTGTACAGAAAACTCGATTGCGCCGAAGAAACTTCGGCGCATTTTTTACTTATTAGTATTAGAGATAATGGAGTATTAAATTCAGCTCCAGCAGTCACCTTCCCCGAAGTCAATCTGTGTAATGCCGGCGGTAATTAGGTATTTAACTAGACTGCAGTTTTTATCTTATTGCCAGATGTTAACAATTTAGTATTGAAGATAATAGTGCATTTAACTCTAACACTCCCTTTACATCAAACCACCAATGTAAAAATATTGAACTGAATTGAATTGAATATAGAATTTAGGCCAAAGGCCAAGCACTGGGACCTATGATGTCATTCAGCGCTGAAAGGAAAATTGAGAGTAAAAGGTTTGAAAGGTGTAACAGGAAGAAAACCTCGTTTTGCACTATGAATCAATTGTTAGGAGAGGGTGGAAAGTAAGATGGAAGAAAGAGAATATGAAAGGAGGTACAGTAAAAGGGACGAAAGGGGTTGCAGCTAGGGGCCGAAGGCACGCTGCAAAGAACCTTAAGTAATCCCTACAGTGCACTGCATGAGGTGCACTGACGGCACTCCCCCACTACGGGGAGTTTAAAAAATATTGGAGAAAACTTGGCATGTAATTTAGCTTAGCACATATACTTTGCCTAAAGTTAATCGGTAATATTTTAGTATAATAATTCAGTTTTCAGTTTAACACCAGCATGAACAATCTCCTAAAACCAGTCGGATGACGACCATTCAAGTTAACTCAATTGCTGCCTGTTTCTCTTGCTTGACACCAAATTCTTTAACAGTAATTGTTTTTTTTTTTTATGTTTTCGCCGTTTCTGATGAATCTTTCGGTATTCAATAGTAACCCTCCCAAGCACCGTCTCAACCGTTGTTGCTGGACGGTTCTATAACATCGTTGATCCAACCGTGAACAATAGGCAAAATTAGGCTGCTAGTTTTGAATTTGTCTCATGTCTAGACTCTCTTTATCAAGTCATATTGAATTTTCAATAATGCAGCCCTTGAAAGTAACAAATTGTCAGTGCAATGTAATAGTGATCTTATCGCTGTAGTGTATTACTTGAGGGTGAATACAATTGCAGCTTTCCAATTGTTGTTTGTGAACTTTATTAGGGTCGTCGATGTTCGTGGTCGCCAGGATTTCTTGATGTGTGTCGCTCGTGACCCATTAAATGAGGATTCGGTAAAAGAAGTACATATTGGTGGTGTGCATAGTTCTATTTCTTTAAAGAGATTCTATCGATGGTCGTTACTTTTTAAATCTCACTGAGTGACCGTAGAAGGTGAGGAATGCAGAATTCTTCAGAAAAGTATTATCAAACAAAAAAGTACATAGAAAATATAAAAAAAAACTCTTTCATCAGTTTTTCTGTGGGATAGTAAAAATATCATGACAATGAAATCAAATAAAATAAGATCCATAAAATTACTGTATATCCAGCTTTAAAACTAGAGATATCCATGAAATTACTGTATATCCAGCTTTAAAACTAAAGATATCCACAAATTTACTGTATATCCAGTTTTAAAACTAAAGATATCCACAAAATTATTGTATATCCAGCTTTAAAACTAAAGATATCCACAAAATTATTGTATATCCAGCTTTAAAACTAAAGATATCCACAAAATTATTGTGTATCCAGCTTTAAAACTAAAGATATCCATAACATTACTGTACAGCCAGCTTTAAAACTAAAGATATCCATAAAATTACTGTATATCCAGCTTTAAAACTAAAGATATCCATAAAGTTACTGTATATCCAGCTTTAAAATGAAAGATATCCGTAAAATTACTGTATATCCAGCTTTAAAATTAAAGATATCCATAAAATTACTGTATATCCAGCTTTTAAACTAAGAACAAAAACCTTTTACATTTACCAAATAAAATTGATAAATCAAATGGATTTGGTTTGGTTAGACCATAAATGGGAGCCATTTCTCCCTGAAACCTGCGAATCTCTGAGAGGAGAAACAAAACAAATATATGCCCTTTTAAAGTGACACAGAATTCACTTTCTTTGCTAAGAGAGAGGATGGTCTGACCTTACAAATATGCGCCTTTTTCTTTCTCTTATTCTTCTTTGCCTCTCACTCAGTCCAAGATTTTGGCGTATTTCTTTAGTGGATAGGTGGACGACCCTAATACAGCATAGCTTTCATAAATATTATTCCTAATAGCAGTACTAGCAGTAAAAGTGTTAGCGGAGTAGTAATAGCAGAGCGTAGGCAAGTAATGACATCAGCAGTGAGAATAATTTAAGAAGCAAATTTCTGTTTGCCATATGTTTTCATTTTTCACTTTGAATCAGGATACATCGTCAGGAGAGAGACCCCGTAGCGGTGTACTGTAGGCATTACTTAAGGTTCTTTGCAGCGTGCCTTCGGCCCCTAGCTGCAACCCCTTTCATTCCTTTTACTGTACTTCCTTTCATATTCTCTTTCTTCCTTCTTACTTTCCATCCACTCCTAACAATTGATTCTTAGTGCAACTGCGAGGTTTTCCTCCTGTTGCACCTTTCATACCCTATAGTGTCAATTTCCATTTCAGCGCCAAATGACCTCATAGGTCCCAGTGCTTGGCCTTTGGCCTAAATTCTATATTCAATTTAATTCAGTTGAAGTTGAGAGAGAGAGAGAGAGAGAGAGAGAGAGAGAGAGAGAGAGAGAGAGAGAGAGAGAGAGAGAGACTCGACTGTGCTTGGGGATATGTGATGTCAAAGGAAAAAAGTAAGCAAAGTTTCTCAAAGATTTGCCTGAATATAAATTCATAACCGTAATCTTTTCCTAGTTATTAGGATTCTTTAACATTGATAACACCGAGCAGGTAAAAAATGTTGTATTAAAAGCAAATATTCATTTTCAGATCTCTTGAAATTGTTACAAACCGTTCTTTTTGTTGTCGTTTGTATTGCATAGGTTTAGTTTTCCCCAGGAATAAAGTGGTACAAACAAATATTTAATTCAGATGTTTAGGTAATGTATAACCATATATTTATACAAGATTTTGGTAGAAACCAACATTCATATTTTAATTTGAGTCATGCATAGGTAAATCAGAAAACCTATTCTGCAGAATATGTATATGCAAAGAATATATTCTTAAGCCTTTTATAGGCAAAATATTAGATATTTTAACCTCTTATACATGATAAAATGCTGTATCATCGTTTAGTACAACAAATCCTTCTTCAGCTTCGTATAATATAAAAAAAAAATTCTTTTGCTTCGATACCACAAAAAAAAAAGTCAATCGATCTTACGCGAACAAACAGCAAGTATTAATTTTGTTAGTTCGTAAATATACAGAATATATATCTTGAACCCCGGGGGGGTAGTGCCGTCAGTGGACCTCACGTGGTGCACCGTCTGCCTTTCCTCCCTCTCTTAACAATTGTTTCCCCTTTTATAGTTGAATGACCTCATAGGTCCCAGCGCTTGGGCTTTGGCCTGGATTTTAGTTTTCTGAAAAGAAAACTATTGTGCCAGCTTTGTCTGTCCGTCCGCATTTTTTTTCTGTCTGCACTTTTTCTATCCGCCCTCAGATCTTAAACACTACTGAGGCTAGAGGGCTGCAAATTGGTATGTTGATCATCCACCTTCCAATCATCAAATACACCAAATTGCAGCCCTCTAGCCTCAGTAGTTTTCATTTTATTTAAGGTTAAAGTTAGCCATAATCGTGCTTCTGGCAACGATATAAACCATGCCACCACCGGGCTGTGGTTAAAGTTTCATGGGCCGCGGCTCACACAGTATTATACTGAGACCACCTAATGATAGATCTATTTTCGGTGGCCTTGATTATACGCTTTAGCGGCACATTTTTTACTTGCTATATTCCATTCCATTCCTATATCATGAGCATCATTCACGCGCAAACCCTAGTTTCGTAAACATTTAAGAATCCCTTCCTTATTTCATAAACGTTTAAGAATAATGTCTGTAGTTTCGTGAACATTTACTAATCCCTTCTTTATTTCGTAAACGTTTAAGAATTCCCTCCCTAGTTTCGTAAACTTTTAAGAATCCCTTCCTTATTTTTGAAAAGTTTAAGGATCCCTTTACATATTCGTAAAGATTTAAGAATCCCTTCCTGATTTCGTAAACGTTTAAGAATCCCTTCCTTATTTTAGGAAAGTTTCAGAATCCCTTTACATTTTCGTAAACATTTAGGAATCCCTTCCTGATTTCGTAAACGTTTAAGAATCCCTTCCTTATCTCGTAAACATTTAAGAATCCCTTCCTTATTTCGTAAACTTCTAAGAATCCCTTCCTTAGTTTCGTAAACGTTTAAGAATCCCTTCCTTACTTCGTAAACGTTTAAGAATCCCGTCCCCAGTTTCGTAAACATTTAAGAATTCCTTCCTTATTTCGCAAACTTAAAAGAATCCCATCCCTAGTTTCGTAAACATTTGAGAATCCCTTCCTTATTTCGTAAACGTTGAAGAATCTCGTCCCTATTTTCGTAAACATTTAAGAATCCCTTCCTTAGATTCGTAAACGTTTAAGAATCCCGTCCCTAGTTTCTTAAACATTTAAGAATCCCTTCCTTAGTTTCGTAAACATTTAAGAATCCCACCCTTAGTTTCGTAAACGTTTAAGAATCCCGTTCTCAGATTCGTAAACTTTTAAGAATCCCTTCCCTATTTCGTAAACGTTTAAGAATCCCGTCCCTAGTTTCGTAAACATTTAAGAATCCGTTCCTTATTTCGTAAACGTTTAAGAATCCCTTCCATAGTTTCGTAAACATTTAAGAATCCCTTAATTAGTTTCGAAAACGTTTAAGAATCCCATCCCTAGTTTCGTAAACATTTAAGAATCCTTTCCTTATTTCGTAAATTTTTAAGAATCCCGTCCGTAGTTTCGTAAACGTTTAAGAAATCCTTCTCTAGTTTCGTAAACTTTTAAGAATCCCTTCCTTATTTCGTAAACTTTTAAGAATCCCGTCCCTAGTTTCGTAAACATTTAAGAATCCCTTCCTTATTTTGTAAACGTTTAAGAATCCCTTCCCTCGTTTCGTAAACATTTAAGCATCCCATTATTATTTCGTAAACTTTTAAGAATCCCGTCCCTAGTTTCGTAACATTTAAGAATCCCTTCCTTATTTCGTAAACTTTTAAGAATCCCTTCCTTAGATTCGTAAACATTTAAAAATCCCTTCCCTATGTCTTTAGCGTTGAAGAATCCTTCTCTAGTTTCGTAAACATTTAAGAATCCCTTCCTTATTTCGTAAACGTTTAAGAATCCCATCCCTAGTTTCGTAAACATTGAATTATCCATTCCTTATTTCGTAAACGTTTAAGAATCCCGTCCCTAGTTTCATAAACGTTTAAGAATCCCTTCCTTATTTCGTAAACGTTTAAGAATCTTATCCTAGTTTCGTAAACATTTAAGAATCCCTTACTTATTTCGTAAACTTTTAAGAATCCCGCCTGTAGTTTCGTAAACTTTTAAGAATCCCGTCCCTAGTGTCTTAAACTTCTAAGAATCCCTTACCTAGTTTCGTAAATATTTAATAATCCCTTCCTTATTTCGTGAACTTTTAAGAAACCCGTCCCTAGTTTCGTATACAATTAAGAATCCCTTCCATATTTCGTAAACTTTTAAGAATCCCGTCCCTATTCTTGTAAACATTTTAGAATCCCGTTCCTAGTTTCTTAAACTTTTAAGAACCCCTTCCTTATTTCCTAAACTTTTAAGAATCCCGTCCCTAGTTTCGTAAAGTTTTAAGAATCCCTTCCCTAGTTTCGTTAACATTTAAGAATCCCTTCCTTATTTCGTAAACTTTTAAGAATGCCGTCCCTAATTTCGTAAATATTTATGAATGCTTTCCTTATTTCGTAAACTATTAAGAATCCCGTCCCTAGTTTCGTAAACGTTTAAGAATCTATTCCCTAGTTTCGTGAACATTTAAGAATCCCTTCCTTATTTCTTAGACTTTTAAGAATCCCTTCCTTATTTCTGTAAAGTTTAAGAATCCCTTCAGTAGTTTCATAAAGATTTAAGAATCCCTCCTTATTTCGTAAACTTTTAAGAATCCAATCCCTAGTTTCATAAACATTTAAGAATCCGTTCCTTATTTCGGAAACGTTTAAGAATCCCTTCCATCGTTTCGTAAACATTTATGAATCCCCTCCTTACTTCGTAAACTTTTAAGAATCCCGTACCTAGTTTCGTAAACATTTAAAAATCTCTTCCTTATATCTTTAACGTTAAAGAATACCGTCTCTAGTTTCGTAAACATTTAAGAATCCCTTCCTTATTTCGTAAACGTTTAAGAATCCTGTCCCTTGTTTCGTAAACATTGAAGAATACCTTCATTATTCCGGAAACGTTAAAATCCCGTCCCTGGTTTCGTAAACATTTAAGAATCCCTTCCTTATTTCATAAACATTTAAGAATCCCGTCCCTAGTTTCATAAACATTTAAGAATCCCTTCCTTATTTCGTAAACTTTTAAGAATCCCGTCTGTAGTTTCGTAAACTTTCAAGAATCCCGTCCCTAGTTCCATAAACTTATAAGAATCCCGTCCCTAGTTTCATATACGTTTAAGAGCCCCTTCCTTATTTTGTAAACTTTTAAGAATCCCGTCCCTAGTTTCGTAAACTTTTAAGAATCCCGTCCCTAGTTTCTCAAGCTTTTAAGAATCTCTTAAATTATTAAGAATCCCTTCCTAATTTCGTGAACATTTAAGAATCCCTTCCTTATTTCGTAAACTTTTAAAAATCCCATCCCTAGTTTCGTAAAGATTTAAGAATCCTTCTCTTATATTGTAAACGTTAAGAATTCCGTCCCTACTTTCGTCAACATTTAAGAATCCCTTCCTTATTTCTTAAACTTTTAAGAATCCCGTCTCTGGTTTCGTAAAGTTTTAAGAATCCCTTCCCTACTTTCGTAAACATTTAAGAATCCCTTCCTTATTTCATAAACTTTTAAGAAACCCGTCCCTGTTTTTGTAAACATTTTAAGAATCCCGTCTCTAGCTTCGTGAACATTTAAGAATCCCTTCCTTATTTCGTAAACTTTTAAGAATCCCGTCCCTAGTTTCGTAAACTTTTAAGAATCCCGTCTCTAGTTTCGTGAACATTTAAGAATCCCTTCCTTATTTCGTAAACTTTTTAAGAATCCCGTCCATAGTTTTGTAAACATTTAAGAATCGCTTCCTTATTTCTTTAACTTTTAAGAATCCCTTCTCTAGTTTCGTAAACATTTAAGAATCCTTTCCTTATTTCGTAAACTTTTAAGAATCCCATCCCTAGCTTCGTAAACATTTAAAATCCCTTCCTTATTTCGTAAACGTTTAAGTATCCTTTCCCTAGTTTCGTAAACATTTAAGAATCCCTTCCATAGTTTCGTAAACTTTTAAGAATCCCATCCCTAGTTTCGTAAACATTTAAGAATCCCTTCCTTATATCGTAAACGTTTAAGAATCCCTTCTCTAGTTTCGTAACCATTTAAGAATCCCTTCTCTAGTTTCGTAACCATTTAAGAATCCCTTCTCTAGTTTCGTAACCATTTAAGAATCACTTATTTCGTGGACGTTTAAGAATCTCTTCCCTCGTTTCGTAAACATTTAAGCATCCCATTATTATTTCGTAAACTTTTAAGATTCCCGTCCCTAGTTTCGTAAACAATTAAGAATCCCTTCCTTGTTTCGAAAAACTTTTAAAAATCCCTTCCCTAGTTTCGTAAACATTTAAGAATCCATTTATTATTTCGTAAATTTTTAAGAATTCCGTCCTTAGTTTCGTAAACATTTAATAATCCCTTCCTTATTTCGTAAAGTTTTAAGAATCCTAGTTTCGTAAACATTTAAGAATCCCTTTCTTATTTCCCAAACATTAAAGAATCCCTATCTTGTTTCGTAAACGTATAATAATCCTTTCCCTAGTTTTCTAAACATTTAAGAATCCCTTCCTTGGTTTCTCAATCATTAAAAGACTCCCTTCATTAGTTCCGTAATCGTTGAAAGAATCCCTTCCATAGTTTTGCAAACGTTAAAAGGATCCATTCCTTAGTTCGTAAACGTTTAAGAATCCCCTCCATAGTTTCGTAAATCTTTAAGAGCACTTTCCCTCGTGGTAACGTTTAAGAATCCCTTCCTTAGTTTCGCAAACGCACAAACAACTCCCTTTTCAACGTTCGTGGTCTCTGGTGGTACAAACGCCATTTTCATTCACTTTCATTTTCTACCGCGGTGACCTGCGGGTGAGGTTTTCCTTTCTTTGTTCCGGTTGTTTGCGTGGCTTGTTTGTTTGTTTCATATTCTTGTACAGGTCAGTCTTCGTATTTGTTGCGATGTGATTTTTAGTTTATTAACATCTACTTTGACTCCGTTGTTATTGTTGTTTTTATTGCACTCTAGTAAACAAGTTTATTTTGTAACGATTATACCTTTAGGAAATGGAAGTTTTTTTTTTTTTTGCCTACAGACGTAACGCAGGTACTTTACAATTGCCTCAGTTGAAAAAGAATATCACACTCGGTTATGAAAATAGTCTGTAGCTATCACAAAATCACAGCAAATGGTATCATGCTCCTGAAAACGGCCTTTATCGATCTCAGAATTGTAACAGATCTGAAAACGGTCTTTATTGATCTCAGAATTGTAACAAATAGATTCTTTTGCTTACAATCACCAATTCTATATCCTGTAACGGCCGCAGTGGCCCATTATCTCCATTCAATTTCCCTGAGATTTCAAGACTTCCAGATGAAAGCTTATCCAAAAATATTATGGAATAAAGATATTTAGAGGTCATTGCTGCCATTGATATAATTTACAAAATGACCTGGTTCAAACGCTTCTCATATATTATTACCTGTTCACTTAAATGAACGAAAAACTGTCGTACCTCTTTCAATTCACGTGATGTAGGTAATATTTACAAGGGAGACAATAATATATGAGTGACTGAGAAATATCAAGTGGCCTTGCAGCAAGTAGCCGTACTAATGATTTAAAAAGGTATTAATGGCGATTTTATTTATTCATCTGTCGTGAAGCAATTAGATGATTAACGCGATCTAGAGACATTAAAAAAAAGTTATTGATGGAGATGTTAATCATCTGTCGTAAAGCAACTTGATCTAAAGACATTAAAAAATATGTAGAGTTAATAAAAAGATTAACTGAAAATTTAAGACTAAAAAAAGAAAAGATACAAGTATATGGTTGTTACACGACAAATACATTAGGAATATGTTAAACTGACCAAACCCGACGTGATTTCCATAACGAAGAGGCGAAGATTCCCCCGCAGCCATTCCCGACGGTGTACTTTACTCACCACAAGCATCATTCCAAATCTGTCAAGAATCCATTAAACAAGAGAAGCATAGCAGATTTTTACCGCACTGTCGCAAGCGTCTGGACACACACACACACACACACACACGCATTCTCATACATACACGCACACCGTTAGGCAGACTTGCGGCGCCGCAACGACACTTCTCCAACGTTGCGGAAAGTTCAAGGATATACTGAGGCAACGTTGGAGAGGTTCCCTCCTTCCCCCCCTCCTTTTCCTCCCCCCCCCCACTTCCAACCAAGCCCATCACCTCAATTTTCCACTCCTATAGTTCCAAATGCTATAGCTCTTTCCCTCCTCCCATTCCATCTGGCCTGAATTTGCTTATCCTAGTACCTGCTGGATAACGCATCCTATATCCATATTTTTATCTCCCAGTGTTGTGGATATTCTTGTAATCCCGAATTCCTCTCCATCCTTAGAGTGTTTGGATGGTACATCCTAAACTTGCTCCTGGTGAGCCTCCTGTATTATCCTTTGGATAATACATCCTAAAAAAGTCTCATACGTCCTGATCCTGGCCATTCCTCATGTTCTTGGGTAATGCTTTCTGAACAGTGATCCTTATCCTAATCTCCGTCTGCATCAACATTCTCTGAAAAGCCTTCCTATATACAGTAAGTCCTTTCCTCCGTCTCCACCAAATTCCTGTCAGTTGCTTGTCTTCCGGTCAGTGTTTCCTAACCCTGCTCCTTCTCCTTAAACCCTGTCTATTCCCGTTCCATTTTAATAATTCTTCCGATTATTAGTTGTGTCTGTTGTTTCCCTTCGTTCTTATCTTTCATTTCTGTGTGTCCGTCCGTCTGTCTCTTTATTTCTGTCTGATCCATTCTCTTCTTCCTTTCCTGCTCCATTGCTTCTGCATTTCCTGTTTGTTGTAAGGAAATAAGACGTCTTTAAGATAAATAGTTATCGGAAAGGACATTATATTTCATTAATTTAATTCCATCCTGTTAACTATATTTGGTCTCCATGCCAAAGCTCTCTCTCTCTCTCTCTCTCTCTCTCTCTCTCTCTCTCTCTCTCTCTCTCTCTATATATATATATATATATATATATATATATATATATATATATATATATATATATATATATATATATATATATTATAAAGATTCCTCAGACATAGTTAGTACCAATTTATTTTAATTTCTGTCAGTATTTTAAGGTAAAGGAGATGAGCCATTGTGTCAGCGTTTCGTAGACAACTTATACATGTGTTAATATTTTAACATTTTAAAACATACTATTAGCAGATAATTGATTGATATAAGTGTGATGTGAGAGCATGTTTAGTAACAATTTGTAAATAATACGAACCAAATTCAGTTATTACCAAAACTTATATGAAAGATTCATTCAAATGAATAATCATTTTAAATTTTATTCTCGGTTTCTTTAAGAAAATGAAACACGTGATCATCAATATTTTTAAAACAGACAAAAAGTGGTATGTTTTACTGCAGCCACCTAGTAACTTTTAACTTGATCACAGGAAAGCAATTCCCCCACTTTAATTTGTAAAATTGAGAGAAATGTTGTATGTTCATCCCTTCGGGTTTAACACTAACGTATTTTTCCAAAGAGCTCAAGTCTTTTGAAACAAATAATTGATCTTAAAAAATCGCAAAAAAAGGCAGAATGTCTTTTTTTTCTGTCAGCCAAAAATCGAGGTTTTCCCTTCTCAAATTATACTTCCACAATTTCATCTGATTAAATCTTGTGACACTAAAAATTTAAAGCAGCACACTTCTTGTTGAATAAAACATCTCAGCGTTTTATTTTCGATGTAAAGAAAATCCACAACTTTTAATGGAAGTCATGAGATTTAAATTTTGCAATTCCAATAATTTTAATTAATATACGTCACTGGATTTCAAAAGCTTTTTAAAGAAAAAAACATTTTTAGAAAAAAAAATGTTCTATTTTACGTTTAAACTTCAACTAGCACATCAAGATTAATTTCTGATACTTCTGTTTGCAAAAAAAATCTTTCCACATCTTAAACTCAATAATCTCGGTTCATCATTTCAAAACCTAATGCCTCACAGTTTTCGTATAAAATCACTGTAGTCATTTCAAGTTCTTAGTATTATCTTAAAAAAATAAAAGGAATATGCTTTTGAAATTATATCACATCTTTTATTACTCATGCTTTTGTTAAAAGTAACCTTGATGCTTTGCTGTAAATTAGGATGTATATGTATATATATGTATAGATGCATATGTATATACTATATGTATATAATATGTATACATATAATATATATACATATATATATAAAATAATGCATGTATACGTATATAAATATGTATTATATTCATATATATATGTATGTATATATACATATATAATATACATGTATATATATATATTTATATATATATATGTGTGTATATATATATATATATATATATATATATATATATATATGTATATATATATATATATATATACATATATACATATACATATATATGAACTAGCTTATTTCTGTAAGTGTCCGGTTCAGGAGTTTCATCCTTAATCTACAATTATAGGATATGTGTGGGAGTAACATTAATGTATACACTGTAAGTACAAACTCATTTAAAACATCGTTTCGATCTCCAGAACAACAGCCAAAACGACTTGTGCCTTTGCAATCTAGGACATGTCAAATTCACCCTTAAACGAAAGAAGAAGAAAAAACACACAAACCGGTTTTGTGATTACGAAACAGGTTCAACCCCCAACTTCTTAAAGGCTGAACCCCAGAGGTTGGAGCAAGGTTGTATCTGGGCCATTTCCCTCATCCCAACTCCCAACCAACCCCGTCCAACCCCACCTTTACATCTCTCTCTCTCTCTCTCTCTCTCTCTCTCTCTCTCTCTCTCTCTCTCTCTCTCTCTCTCTCTCAAATGCCACTTTTAACTTTCGTTGAATTGGTTGAGAGGCTCAGACGAGATTGGTTGCTAGATGAACAGGGGAACGTTTGTGTAAATAATGAGAAACAACATATTGATACAAAAATTGAGGACTGGTAGGAAGGAAAGTTTGTATGTGTGTTTGTGTGTGTGTGTGTGTTGTGTATGTGTGTAACTGTGTGTGATAGTGTCAGGATTATAAGCTTTCATTGAAATCAAGCATACTCACCATTTACAGTAAGTTCTTACGTCCTTTGGACCATTGCTTCACCTCCCAGGAAATACCTACTCAGTGCGCAAAGACAAAAGAAAAAAAATTCTTTTAATAATGGAATTCACTTATAAGGCAACTTTCGTCACCATTCTCATCAGGGAAGAAATTAGTACATACATGTCTTTTGTTAATTGTATAATACTGGGCGGCCTTTAAATATTCGGAGCTACTGTAGTGGTGTAGACGCTCATTAACTCAACATAGTTTTCATGTCAGGCTGACAGGTGGCAGTAGGTGAGGAAAAGTTAGTAAGAAATACGATGGAGATTAAACAGAACAGAATTGGTAAGACCAAACGGCTCTCTTTCTGGGACGCAAGTTTACTTTCTCATGACTGTTCTCTTTAATGCTGATGTACTTAAACAAAACAGACAAACACGCAAAGATGGATTATGTAGTTCAGAGGGAATATCGTCAAATTTTGAACTGCATCATCTTTGAATTCGAAACAAATCAGCACTTTATGGATCAGAAAATTAAAACCAACGTTCAAACCAACATCCCATTTAAATTACGTTCCACTCAGACAAACACTGACTCCCATAACGTAACAAAGGTGAGGAGCTAGGAACACACCCTCTAGAATGACCCACCCTTTTTAGAACGATTGTTTTTTGTTTTACGGTTGTAGTTGGTCATAAACTCCTCGTGCCGTATTCTCCGCTCACTTTTGGAACCAGTCCGTGTTGTTCAACAACTCGATGAGGGACGTTTACAGACCTTTTTTTTTTCTTTTGGGGCTCCCTGGGTCTGGAAATAATGTGGGTCCTTTCTCATCCTTCCAGTTTGATTTCAAAAATGCTCCGCTGCTTGCAGTCTGGAAGGTCACGGGTTGCTTTACGAGTTGAGTCTCTCTCTCTCTCTCTCTCTCTCTCTCTCTCTCTCTCTCTCTCTCTCTCTCTCTCTCTCTCTCTCTCTCATGCACACGTAATGTAAGTGATAGCTCACAGGTTGTTTATCCTTGAGGTACAATCGTATTGGTATTAATATTGTGCACCCAGAAGTTAAATAAACAAATACCAATTTCCTGTTTGAAAACCACAAAAATGTTACGCTTGAGGTAATTGAAATTTACTTAAGGTACACACGAGTTTGTGTTTGCGCGAGAGAAATTTATATATATATATATATATATATATATACTGTATATTATATATTATATGTATATGTATATATATATATTACATATATAATATATATATATATATATATATATATATATATATATATATATATATATATATATATATATATATATATTGGATGTGTATTTCCGGGCATATTCACATGGATTTAGAGCCCTTTCTCAAAATTTCCATGGCTACCACTAATTATTTCAAACCTAATACAGGACTAGTTTTATCTCTCTCTCTCTCTCTCTCTCTCTCTCTCTCTCTCTCTCTCTCTCTCTCTCTCTCTCTCTCTCTCTGTAAGATAATTGAAATGGCATTATCAGACGAAATGTTATAGTGGAAAACTATAATAAAAAAAAAAGTGAAATGTGGGAACGCAGATAACAAAACCACATTGATAAATGTTATTCCTTCGAATTGTAACATGTCATGTTAAATTAACAACAGCATATCTTATGAATGTGTTTTAAGCATTTTTTAAAAGAATGTAGAAGTATGGCTAGGGAGAACAAGGGCAGCATAAGATTTCTTGACTCTAAAGCACTTGTTATGAGAAAAATAAGAGGGAAGCGGTAAAGTTAGATAAAAAAAAAACACAAATTTGGGGAACAAATATATTTGGAAGATACAGTTTTGGAGCGTCATTAAAACCCAATTACTGAAGAGGGAGCGTGAAGCTCCGAAACTCCATGTGCTTTGCATATATTCATTCTCCAATTTTTGCTTTTTTTCTTTCAAGTGTCAGAGGTCGATACGAATCTGTTATTATAACTTTAGACACCTTTAATAGTATTTTCTTACTTTCCTTGAAGATCAGGATTTTAAATGCTTTATTCATATTGTTATGTCTTGCTCTTACTTATCTTGATATTTGTTAGTGATATTAAAACAGTCACTGATGTTAATATTAGTACCGTTCATTGATATTTTTTTTAATAAAAGCATTTGAAAGATTTGATTATAAAGGTTACTGTAAACTGTCATAGGAAACCATTTATGGGATTCTTGAGCATCCGGTCAGCGAAAAAAAAGAATAGATGACATTTAAGACACACCCAAAGAACCAACAGCAGAAGGGAGGAAAAGGTCTCTCTCTCTCTCTCTCTCTCTCTCTCTCTCTCTCTCTCTCTCTCTCTCTCTCTCTCTCTCTCTTAGAGGCTCTGTAACTCTCGTTCTATCTTTGTCTGTCTGTCGGTCTGCCTCTCTCCTTTGCTTAAGAAGAAGACAAGTGACCTCACGGTGTACTACTGGGCGGATTCTTCTGCTCTTATGAAATACCAGTTACCTGGGTTACCTCATCCTGACGCAAGTACAACAGTTATTCTTTGCTCTTCATTCAAAGCCGATAAAAATATTGGGGTTACCTCTCTCTCTCTCCCACGTGCTTATACACAGATATATCTATCTATATCTAACAATCTATCTATCTATCTATCTATCTATCTATATATATATATATATATATATATATATATATATATATATATATATATATATATATATATAAGTATTCATATATATGTATGCTCGTATATACGTTATGGATGTATATATATATACACATACATACACACATATATATATATATGTATATATATATATATATATATATATATATATATATATATATATATATATATATATATATATATATCTTAGGAAATATATCTTAATAGATCTATTTCTTTAACGATATTCTGAAAGCCATGAGGTGTGTACTCTGCAGTTGAGATTAGAATATTCAGTTACACATATATTTTTTTTTTATTATGTACATTTACACTGCCACTTTTTGAAACGAACAATTATCAGAACGGGAACTAGTTTCTCTTGAATTCTAAATATATCGCTATTGATATATATTTTATACTAATATCATGTATTACAGTATATTCTATGAAGAAAAATTATGCATCAAATAAACTGGACAAGTATATTATAAACCAATTTTCCAGTAATATTTTAACTGGTTATTTAAGAGAACGTGAAAATAGTTTCTCTTGAACTCTATATACTATATACTAACGGTCAGATGCCATGCGTTGGATACTATGAAGAAAAAAAAATGCATAAAATAAACTGGAGAAGGATATTACAGACTAGTTCTTACAGCGATATTTTAATGATTTATTTTTGCAGCTTCCGTGCCATTTATTCACAGCTAACCTCTGCAATTTTAACCACGTGACGTGCGGAGAAACCTTAGTTTACCTCATTCCAAAAATTAAGTTATGAAAGGCACTCTCCTGTCTAAGATACTTAAGGATTTGAATCAGTTTTAGGCTTTAGAGAGACGAAATCTTAGTTCGGGTTAGGCTTCCTGCTCTAAACGTGATTATTCCACTGTCATTTAAGCACAGTCATCACCAACTGAAATAACCTTTGAAGAATAAGTGTTGCCCGCATCTTTTTCTGCGGCAGCCACGCCTTTGGTTTCTTTGTTTCTTTAGCCTAGACATCCTGTTAACGTTTGTCCGTTTCTGTATGTCCATATTATTATTTTTACTATCTATTATTATTAAAGCGCACATAATCTCATGGAAGAAGCCAAAAAAGGCCAGTATCTTGTCCAAGTTCCATACACAGTGGAAAGTTTGAAGAAAGAGGGAGTGATTGGTTTATTTTAGACTGATGTCCCGTGTGCTTGCGGAGACTGACGCAATGATCAGGCGACCAGTAGTAGAGTAAATTCAAAATTAAGTAAAATAAAAATACCGAGTGCTGCCTTTGTATGAGAGCATGGTGCCTTGGCCATAGTTTATACATACCGACCTTCCAAGGCAGTTTTTGTTCCCGATACATATTATTGTTCGCTTAAAACCCAATGCGAATTTGAAATCTCCCGGTACTTGTCGACAGTAGTTATTCTGCAGTCGCCTCTCAGTGAGGTAAGCGTTCCTTGTGTTGTAATTCTCTTGCATAGACAAGAATTATTCAGTCCAAACCTTCGTAAAACTTTTGGCCTACTTAGACCAAGTACAGCGCAGCACTCAAACTGAAGCTAGACATTACTATCCTGTAGAAAAGCTGGATCACTGACCTGAATTTCTCGATTTCTTGTAGGCTTACTGAAACACTGACAACTGATATAGAGCATGGGTGCACGAGAACAGAACGGTTAACCAAGATGACATAAAATATTACGAGATGGTTCTTTAAGTTAGCAAGACCGCTGTGATTTCTACATTGGAATCGTGGCTATGAGTTCAAGTTCTTGAGGCCATATTTTGCATGTAATGGGTACTCTCCTTTTTAAATAACGCCAGGAACACTTTTATTCACAGGATGAATTTCTTATGTATCTATTTTGTGAAAATATACCTCATTTCATATAACGCTTACGAATGCTTGTAACACAATTCGCAAAAATAAGGAAAATGATGTTGGATATATATCATATGGAATTTTTCTCTCTGCTATTTTTTTTTTTTTTAAATTAAACCATTGAAGTGTTTTCCACAAGACAACTATTTCTGCCAAACTCACATTTGAACTGCTGAACTGAGGATGACCCCTGGGCGTAAAACTCGCACAACATTAGCCAGTTCATTCACTTACACATAAGACTCATCAGAAGCATTTTGGACTCTCCTACACACACACACACACACACACACACACACACACACACACACACACACACACACACACACACACTCTGCTCCGCTCATCATTATTTTTCTAATAATACCTCTTTCATATTTCTACATAGCCATTCCTAGATCTTCCTATCCTCCTCCTTCTTCCTAACTCTTCTAGATTGTACATTATTTTCACCAACCTATCAGCCTCCATTCTTTCCACATTTGCAGACTATCTTAAAACACTCTGATCCGTCATTTCACCTATACTCAACTTTTTACCGCTTCTACGTATCATCATGATTCTCTTTTGAAAGTCTTCTTATGTCACAGATACTATGATAGCAGGTTATCTTAGCAGCGCTGACATTTTTTTTTTACCGCACCCATCATCCACCCCTTCACTTCTATATTCTCATCTTGGCCAACATAGACACTCCAAGTCTCATCCCAATCTTTTGCGAACACGGCCTGCCACTGTCTTTTCTTTACCTATTCTGTGAATCACTTTTTTCCTCTCAGGCTACCATCATCCAGTGTAATGACTCCAAAATTAACTACTTTCATTCTTCCAATGTCCATATTAGCATTCATTGCTCACATTTACATTCCTCTTTCTCCTTTCGCAAACGCTTTCAAACTCTTTGACTAGTTTGTGGATTTCTTCTTATGTTCCACAATTAAAACAGTCCTCTCCGCAAACATTACTCTTTCCAAACTCCGTCCATGACTCATTTTCTTATCTGACAACTTGGCCCCTTTGTTCAACTTCCTTTCACTGAATTCTCCCATTGCTCAACCCATAGAGATATCAAACAGCCATTGAGACAAAACTAACTAGTTACTCTCACATTTGAATAATCTGAAACACACATCGCTTCCTTGCGAAAAGTTTCTTATTGCTCTAAGCAACTTACTTTCTAAAGCATACATACTCAACACCCTCCACATTTCATCTCTATCGATTCTATCATTAGCTTTTTCTAGGTCCAAATATGCCACCTACAGCTTTTTCCTTTACTTAAAACGTCTCACAAAAAAATTAATCCACACTCTTTCCTCCGTGTTTAAATGCATATAATCAACAACCTATCAATGCTACTGCCATTTGTCTTACTTTCTCCACCTAAAATCTACTTTACGTCTTCCCTATATACTGATTAATGGTAGTTCCCCATGCAGTCGCCTCTATCATTATTACGTTTGTAGAATTAGGCAGTTATTTCTCACCCATTCCTTCAGAACCTTTCCCTCATCCAGAAATATCTTACAAACCAGCCACTCA
Organism: Macrobrachium rosenbergii; assembly: GCF_040412425.1. Lineage (NCBI taxonomy): Eukaryota > Metazoa > Arthropoda > Malacostraca > Decapoda > Palaemonidae > Macrobrachium > Macrobrachium rosenbergii. The sequence goes on from NC_089759.1 coordinate 17,977,956, forward strand.
ATCATGCAATCACCTCCGAGCTACAAAATCTAACTTGTAATCCCAGCAACGCCTTGTGTCTTTATTTTCAACCTATTAAGCACCCGCCGTACGTTCCCAGCAGTCTCTCAGGAAGCATTCTCAGTTTCCATTGTCCATTTTACTCTTGAGACACTTAGCTCTGCATTTCTTCTGTTTTTCAGATATAGAAAATCTTCAAAATACTCACTGAATCGATCCAGGAATGCGCTCACTTTAGACAGTATCTCTCCATTTGCATCTCATATGAGGCGTGCCATTTGTTCATTAAGTCTTTTCTCTGCGTTTACTTTCTTGTAGAACAATTTCTCATTCTCCCCGCGCTCGCATTTGTCTATCAATTTATACCCCGTACGTACAGGTCTAATTATAACGTAAGTTACACGATATTAAGAGGAAATTATTTACTTTTTATCACGTGTTCGACAAGTTTTGCAGCGGCTTCATTGTATTGTTTAGTTACCCATCTCATTCACAACGTCGTTTTCTTTAAAAGTTCTGTCAAAATAAGAAAACGTAAACTAGTGATTAAAGGACTCCCACTAGTTGAGCAGTTCTGATGTCGTTTATTAAGCTTTAGTTATCAAATGGATGCAAAGATTATAAGCAAATAGCAGGTGGTGTAAAAGGGCTAATCGTTGTGGCGCTTTTAATGAAGAAAGCACCCGTAACTAATTCTGGATACTCAATAGTTGAATTTGACAGATTATCATGGGAACACTCTTAGCCTAGTTTTATTTTTCTTAAACCTACTATAAGGTCTTAGCAACTATTTCTTTTCTTTCTGTGGATTTCAAGAGGCTAAATCTTTAGTGCCTTACCTGCGTTATAAATACTTTCGTTGTATGTGATTTGCCAAGCTTACTGACTGATAATTTTAGTATGACCTAGTAGAAGGGCTAAAAGGTATTTTGAATATCCACAGTGACCTTGTAAAATTTAAATTAAACTTGGAGCTACCGAATCTTCGAAGATATTGGATTAACTTCGATATCTTGAAATAGTTCTCACGCAAAATTATGATTCATTTTCATCCAGTATTTACGATAAGTAGTTGTGAAACTCTCAAGGTTAGTGGGAACATTTCACCAAGCATAGTGGTTGTACACACAAAAGCATAATGATATATTACAGATTCTTCAGTTTATTGTCATCTGGTTTAAAGTTAATTATATATCCTTTGGGTAAATTTGTTCCTCGAAAGGGAGTGTCTATATTTTATTAGAAGATTGCATGCAGTCATTTGCTTTTATTGTCCTTTTTGTGGTGTCCTTTTTGTGAGTCATTGTTTATAAGATAGGGGGAGTTAGGTTGGATAACTATCAACAAGAGGCAAATTTTGTGACAGGTATCATCCAGTCTAAGGAATCTGAATTATATATATTTCAGGGAATGGATTTATATGGTGTTAGGCTGCCAGTTTGCAGCAACTCTTGGGATAAGGTTGAGAGAACTATACGTTTTTTCAACCTGGTTTTGACCCTTCACAGTTGACTAACTTTAGGTACATAATTCCCAGCTTAGTCCAACAGGGGCAAAATGGGCTTTTAATGGAGCGTGCCCATTCATCCGTACTAGAATTTGTTGATGGGCAAGGATACCACTGATCATTTCAGTGTTTTTATGTATATGATATTGTACAGTATTCATAAAAGTTGATTACTTCTTCTCAGTCATTCGACAAACCCGTAGATATCACCAAACTTTCATAAATACCTAAATAGTATAGTTACCCATTGAGATTTCATTGTATTCGTTTTCTTTAATTTCATTGTCAAAATACAAAGCGAAAATTACAGCATAAGGGACTATTTAAAAACTCGTACTAAAGCGCCATTAAAAAGGATATTGTTTATGCTTACATCGTTAGCAAATTAGTATTATTGTTATAAGCAGATACCAAGGTGCCCTCGAATGTGGATTGTAGCGGGAATTCAACTGCTCCACGTAGCCGTTGCAATAAATTAAAGGCCCTGAATGGCTGTTTCTTGCTTTTATATCTTTAGATAAAATCTTCGTATCAATTATTAATATTGTTGTAGCGGACTATTTTAAACAGGTTTGTTCTTTTTTTTTTTCAGTTACCACTGGCTACTCGGTCGCCCTTGCTAAGGTAAGTAGCTCGTTTGTGTGCAATATGGTGTATCTAGTTTAACTGATTCACGTTTGTTACATTTATGAGGTTTCAGTCGTGCAGTTTTTACTTGTGAAGCTATTTCTAAGACTGCTGGGTAAACATACCCGCAAAACATAACCTGCCATGTACTAGAAAAGTGTGTACCGGTTTGCGTAGGGCCTAGGCTATATGAATTCTTTATTGTTTTTTGGCTGTAGCATTTTTGTGTGGCGTTGTTTATTCATACGAATAATGCTTTTACTATTTCGTTCATTATTAGTTGCCGCAACTATGGAGAACAGGGATATTGGAAATAAGCGTGTTAACATTACTGAATGACGTAGTTCTCTCTTCCAAACAAAAAAACTATGTTAAAATGTGTCGTGTTTTCGTGTGTATATATATATATATATATATATATATATATATATATATATATATATATATATGCTTGTTTAGTTGATGTCCTTTTATTTATTTACTAAACATGATGGAGCCATATTATCGTTACAGAGGTAACTAAGGACAGAATAGTTTCCGTTTCACTTCATTTTACGGTTGTGGACATGGTTCGGATCATGTCAAGATTAGCGAACCCACTCGCAGCAGGGTTCGCTATTCTTTACAAGAAGATTATTGGGTTCGTTATTCTTTACATGGGAATAATCGGGTTCGCTGTTCTAGACATGAACACTTCGGTACCAGACATTTGATCCCCCAGGGGTTAGTACTAAACAAGGCGAAGTACATTTGACACCCCAGGGGCTAGTACTAAACACGGCGAAAGAGTGTAGATGAATCACTGCTTCGCCGTGTTAAGTACTAGCCCTCATGTGGAATTGGAGTTCGGACCGGAATGGGTTGGCCATTCTTTACATGTGAATCATTGGATTCTCCGTTCTTGACATGGTGTTGGGCTCGCTAATCTTGACATGATCCCATGGTTCTACTCTGCGTATCTCTTTAGGAGAAAATTTTCAAATAAGCCACTGAAATCGCATACCTGGATAGGTATACTGTCTTTAAAATCGATGTTGTTTTATTGATTCAGCGTTTCCATTCAAAACTGCAATATTCATGGATATAGGAACTTTTTACTCAGTTCGATTATTTTGATGAAAAAGGGAAATGTAAAATGATACAGGAAAAGAAAGCAGTCACTAATGCTGACGATAAGGGTGAAATATTTCCGAATGGAAGCGACCGGAACAACTGATACAGCACGCAGGTGGTTCCTTGGATGGCTGGTAATAAAGTCTTAGGAAAAAAGTCAGAGGAAAAAAGTCAATTTTGGATAGGAAAAGTCACATTAATTTATGGTGGCCGGTAATGAAGTCACAGGGAAAAATTCACAATAATTCCTGGGGGTCATTATACAGTACAGCTTGCACTAATCACTAAACACCCGGTAAAAAAAAAATCCCCACCGGTGGATACATACCGGGTTAAAACCCTTGGGGGTTCACAGTCTAGGAAAGATTAATGTCACTTTTTTTCCTGTGACTTTTTTTTTATCTGATTCGGTGCCTTGCAGTTTTCTGGTACTGCATTTTATTTTCATTCACGTGTTTATCCCTTACTCTTGTATACACATACACGCATTCGGGTCGTTTCGGCCGTAAGTCATTTAGGCCGTAAGCACGTTTACGTGCAAAATGGGCGCCGTGTTTAGTACCAGCCCCTTGGGGATGTACATAAAACGTAAAATAATAATGGTAAATACCATAAACATAACGTCTTACATTGTTTTGGATGTTACGGCCTAAAGTGACTTATGGCCGAAACGACCAGGACCGCATATACACAAGTTATGTAGATTATACCAGAGTTATCTGGCTTTATTCTTCCCCAGCTTTATTACTGAAAGAATGGTTTGCACAAACCAATCCCATTACGAAGTCTGATATATTTGTATTTGGGGAATATCATATATCAACGTGGAATTTTAATAGAACGATGATTGTTAACGATAAACCGAACCGTAACCTGATCCATCCCTAAATGCAGTCGAGCTGGGTCCATTTTGAAAATGCATTTTAAAATGCAGTTCAGGTCTGAATCCATCTTAAAATGCAGTATTCAGTTCTGTAACCGCGTCAGAAGAATGTAATTAATTCCTCCTTTGCACACAAACCGTTCTTCCACAAAGCTTCGTTCAAATCTGTCAATGACTTTTGTGCGCTCCTGCGAATGGACAAAAAGACCTTACACCCAGACATTACAATATAAACGTCGTATAATTTTGTTGGCGGAGGCATTGAGATATCAAATAATGTATAAAAGGTCTGGTTTTGGTCAGTGACATGATATCGGCTCATTACAACAAAGTTATTATCGTTAATCTGTGAATGATAAAATTTGACTTGGTTTTATAGCTAAGGCAGTGTTCTCTGGTTCCATGGCAAACATTTCTTTTTATTCACCATGTTTCCTCAACACTTCCATGCTGCCTACCCTTCAAGTTTTTTGCATAAGCGTTTCTAGGTTCTGCGCGAAATATCCTCCTTGTCTAAGTCTACCCTGCTCTTCCTCTGTCATCCCACATCCTACTCGTCTGATTTTCTCAGTCATAATCCTACCGTATATTTTCCCAGTGTGGTAAGCAATGTTATTACCTATATAATGCTTACAACCACCTCTAGTGCTTTAAGCAAAGGAACCAATATTCTTTCACCCATTCTATTTCTATCTTCTCACCACTTTTTGCTTTGATATCCTCTTTTTACTTGCCTGTAACCCCTAGATTCATGGCAGAATTAGTGACCCATCATGAAGTTTATATGCTGCTTGTTAACTCCTTACACTTTGGTGCGTGTAACTTTACGCAATTTTTTTTGTCTATTTCATGTTTTACATTCACTTTTTTCTTATCGTATCTACTTCTCGTAATTACATTCATAGCTAAATTTTGCATAATTTCCTTCCAGCTAAAAATACCATTAATTTTACCGTTCATTTCGCCTATATATTAAATATACCTTCGACCACTTCTGTTCTCACCATTTTATACGCAAGTTTGCCCTTCCATCTATCCTGCATTTGGTCAAGTATCATTATGAACTAACATTTTCCTTTAGAAACCATATATCCCCAACCATGAAGCTCTTTCTGAAGACATTTTATGCAAGACTCTCCGCAATCACTTACTTGGCAGTCCTTAGACACCAGCTATGCTATCTCCTCTATCACCGACCTTTGAATTACAATCACTCCGTTAAACAAACTTTCTTCTCTTCAAGCCTTGCCAACTCAGATTCATTCTCTCCTGTAAACTTTCCTTTCACTAATGCTCTTCATTCTTTTGATTACATGCCATCACTGTTAACTTTCTCCCGCCACAGTCATTCTGAACCAAACTGTTTTTAGAATAACGCATCTCAGTATCTCACTCTTCCCTGTCTTTCTTAACACAAGTTCTACCTCTTCCATGGCCCTGAATCCCTTGGTTGAATTAAATTGAATATAGAATTTAAGCCAAAGGACAAGCACTGGGACCTATGAGGTCATTCAGAGCTGAAACGGAAATTGACAATAAAAGAGCTGAAAGGTGTAACAGTTGCAGTATGAATCAATTGTTAGGAGAGGGTGGAAAACAAGATTGAAGAAAGAGAATGTGAAAGGAGGTACAGTAAAAGGATCGAAAGGGGTTGCAACTAGGGGCCGAAGGCACGCTACAAAGAACCCTAAGTAATGCCTACAGTGCACCGCATGAGTTGCACTGATGGCACTACCCCGCTACGGGTGTGAATGCCTTGGTACTAACAGCCAGTCACTCTTGTTCTTCATAATCGTGATAGCCTTGCTCTGGTCATGAAGTGCTTTGATATTCAGCTTTCTCATTAAACTATTATATATTTACTCTCTTCGATACAACATTCAGGCACATCTAATAACTCGTGAGTGAGTTTATGTCCCGTAAATACAGAATATTTTTTTTTACATAATATTTTAATGATTAAAATATATATGACACAGCTGTCACCTGTATATATCTGCAAATCTTTTTGTGCCCTTTACCCAACACATAATAGTTTCTGTTTTGACGACTGGTGATTCTCCAGGGGCTAATAGGTGGCTTTTTATGGTAGTATCTTTTTCAGAATAAATAACTAGATCAGACCATTTGAAGTAGGGTTACCAACATAACAAGAAGCTCTTGCAGATTATTTTACACTGATAATTAACTATTCTCAGCCAGAATCAAACACGAAAAAGAGAACTGTTAATAATCTAGTATTTTTTGGTTCAATAAATCTGTCATGAAGCGACACTCTGACTTTTGTTCCTCAAATTTGAGATTTTCAGAAGTTGGTACTATTGACTTATAAGTTGCCCCTAAAGGTAAACATTACGATTCCTTTACATTTTATTTTGGCTAAATTGTGCTTATTCAGAGATGCTGCTATGAGAGACAAAATCTTATAGAATAATATATTCAGTAAAATAGTTTTGCAAAAACCATATTCCTTGGGTTAGCTAGTATCGCAAGAAATTAAATAGAAGAAATGCTACATTTAAATCCTGTAAGTATTTGCCATCAGGATAGCCAACATTTTTATGTTGAATGTAATGTAAGAAATCTAAGTAAAATTGTCATTTGTCATTGTGCCTCTTATTTTGACAACAGTATTTGTCAGTTTGTGAACTGATTATTGCGTTTCATTGTCAGGTTTGATCGTTCTTTTAATTTTCCTGCATTTATTTCGCCAGGATGGCAGTCTTTAACCTTCCTTACCCTTGGGGCCAGGTATACGAACCGTAACAGATTTTGAAACTAGAGAAATGACTAAAACTGTACCGCATGGTGTCTTTATCGTATTTATCAAGATAGAAAATAATACTATACATAAATGCAATCCTATCTTTATGTTTTTGCCCCTGAACAGTAGCTTATTTGTCTGTAATAAGTTGTAACCGGTTAAAAATATTGTTGGTCAGACTGGATGCGCACTCAGTATTCCCTCCCCCCCCACCCGAGCCGTTTTGTCATATCAAAACTAACTTTTTGAGTTATCGTGTGAAGTTTTTGTTTAAAAAACAATTTACTTACATAATAATATTGTGATGAAAAACTTATATATGACACAGCTGTCGCCTGTACATATCTGCAAATCGTAGTTTGCCTTTTACCGAAGACACAATAGTTTCTGTTTTGACAACTAGTACAGGGTCTGGGGGTCACGTGATCGCGTGATCCATTACCTAAGTGGCGAGAGAACTATTATTGTAGCATCGTTAAAAGCCAAAAATTTCCTTTTCGCTAGTTTCTGAACTTTTTTCTCTTATATTTAAAATAAACTATCTTATAATCAGACTTTATGCATATTTTAAATATAATCATTTATATTTTGTCGAATCATCCAACTTATATCCTTAATAGATTATACAAGTCATAAACTTAAACCATTCACAAATGAAGTCCCTTTACTTTTTTTCCCTGTTATTAAGAAAATTTATATTTACAATTCCTATAATATGTAATATTGTATATACATCATAGAATATTTACACACAAAAAATTAGTAATTAAAGTATATTCACTACATTACAATTTTTACTATTCATCAGAATGATTTTAAATTACTAACATATTGACCTGTGAATATTTTCTGAACAGAAGTTTTAAAATCTCTTTTATTTACATTAAAAGTATTGACCATTTTACTTTTTATCCATTTAAATAATTGTGGGTCAGTACTTATAAATCCTAAGTATCTTCCGATCCATATCCCTGCTATAAAATCAGATTTTAGGACCATTGTCGTATTTTCATCCTTAACCTATTACTTGTTTTCAGTTTACAACATTAGATCAGTAAGTCAAAAAGCTAAGTCAACAAATTTTTAAGTAAGGGACAGAAATATACCATCTGCATATTTTTTTATCTTTTGTTTTGAAATGTCCAACGTACAATATACATAGTCTCGAGTTGCAATGTACATGAAATTTCCTGTAACAGCGTTCCTCCGTACCTCACTTTAAACCTATTTTAAATTCGTTTTTTCTTTATTATTTTTATTTTACAAATGTTCATCATGCAACATTTACCTTACATTTAATAACGATTTCCTCTAATCTGTAACCATACACAATGCTTAGTCATTAACATTAGTTTCTGTGCATCCACAATAGCAGTCTTTTTCATCTTTTATTGTCATCATAGCTAATGCATCATTTGTATTCAACACTTCGCTTACATATTTAAACAAATTTCCCTACTTTTCTATATATTTATTATGCACATGCCTCCAAATTAGCTTCCAGTTAAATAAGGGGTACATATTTTCAATATTTGGAACATTTTTCTCGTTATTCATTCGAAGCTCATATATTATTAATTTTTTTTTTTAAATGTTTATTTTCCTAAAAAAAAATTTAAATTATTGTTTACAAATATTTACACTTATGGTGAAGGACCATTTACAACAGTTTTGAAATATTGATAAATTTGTTATATATTTACCCGTGAGGTATTGTTTAAATGAATCGCCTAATTGAAGATTTAAAATCAGTTTGGATCTCTGCATCCTTTCCTGAAGCATAGTCCTCAAGTTTGGGTCATTTAATAGTTTCCCATTCTTATAACCTTGCCACAGTCCAATAATAAGGTCACTTATTAATAGTATTGCAGTGTTTCTGTCTTTTCTAGAAATGAGCTCAAAATCAAGCTTTATCATCTTTAGCCGCCCCCCAATAAAAAAAACACACAATTAATCCAACAAACTTGCAATGGTTTTTGCTGAAACCAAGCTGACAAGTTTTTCCCTAAAGGACAAAAGTAAAATACATGCATCATATTTTCAGCGTTTCCACATTCAACACAATGTTGATCTCTTGATATTTTCATAACGTGCAATCTCTCTTTTGTAGGAAGCACTTCATGCAAATATTTGCACAATATATGTCTGTCATAAGGGTCAATGAATCTATTGTTTACATTCTTCCATATCTCAGTCCATTTGTAAGTAGGATTAAATCGGTCATCGGTATATCCGCTACTACCGGGTAAGTCAGCCCACTGTCACTCTCCATAACTTCCTTCTCGCCTTGTTTAACTAAAGCTCTCTCATCTTCATTGACACCGCTTTTCTCAGTAACTGGACACTCTAGACTCTGACTGATGTCTTGCTGTTTTTCTGTTTCCCCTTGCCTCTTCGTCTAAGTGGCCAGAAGGTCCTGTTCAACCTGGTTTTGTACTTCTCCGACTTGCTTATTCGCGTTTGTCATGATCATGTCCAAACCACCTCTCTTCCTTTGACTAGCTTTTCACCGCTTAAATCCGGAAAATCATTTAAATCATATATACATTTAACTTTGCATCCCTCTCCATCGTGCAATTGACTGCCATATGTGAATCACCTCCACACTTATAGCAGGTTTTCACTTGACCTTGGTATATGAACGTTACGGTGTGACCCCCAATTCTCATGGAAGACGCTATATGCTTTTTAATATTCATCTTTACCGTTCCAATAGCGTTGTGTAACCTTTTCACTCTTCCATATGCATAACCATTTCGTCTTATCCCATGCACTCTCCCATATTTCCTTAGAATTTCTACTAAAATGCCATCATTCAGATCAAAGGGTGCATAACGAATCGACACAGAATTAAGGTTATTGCTAATATTCACAGTCGTCGCAGTTTCCACGACCGATTTCTGCCGTTTTATCGTCAAAGATCTTCATGAATTCATCGAAGACGGTCTTTTCTGCGAATTTTATCACACGCGGTTCCCCATCATCAGCTGAAAACCAACGATTTCGGCTACTTTGATACTAAGATGATCGAATATTGCTTTGCATGCCAGGTCATACGTGGGGTATGGTGAAAAGAGTAAGCCCACGGAATTGATCCTTTTGATTGAACTATTTTTTTTTTTTTACTTTTTATTGAAAGGTTTAAACTTACATTATTTACAATTACAGTATTTACAATATGGTTACAGTATACATCGACAGAGTATACACAGACATTTCTTAACATAAGCAGAATCCCTCTAAACTGACAATGTACACATCTCGCTTTAGTTTACTTGCTACTCAAGAACAGTAATTCAGGCATATTAGCCTTGATGTTCTTCGTCAATCTCAAGCACTGCTTTCCCAAACAACCTACATATATAAAGAATTATAAACCCCATACCCTCGGCCACTTGGTAAATTCCACACGAACCCAGGTAAAAAAGTGACAGAAAAAAGTAACCGGAAAAAAAAGTCGCATTAATATTTCCTAGGTAGTGACTCCAAGGGTTTTAATCCGGTACGTTTCCACCTTTGCGGCGTGTTTTTAGTACAAGGCCGTTGGGAATGACCCTAAAAACATAAACAAAAGACTGTAAATTAATGTGGCTTTATTTCCTGTGACTTTTTTTGTCCTAGCCAAAAATTGTGACCTTTTTTTCTGTGACTTTTCTTGTGACTTTAGTACCGGCTACCTTCCAGACAACGTAGAACAACGACAGTAATTGTATATATTCCGGAATCCTACAGGATTAAACAAGTATATTGTATTCCTTCGTTTTAACTTCATTATTTATTTTCTTTTATTTTCCATGTAATATTATAAGAAATGGCTCCTCAAAACTTGTGTGGATCATATTCCCAATTGTGCTCTGGCTGTCGGTGCTATGGTATATGCAATTACTGGAGTAGACTGTTATGTAGTAGCTCGCACGGAACCTTGTTAAAGAAGCGCGCGTATTCACTGGAAAAATAGTTGACGTTTGGCAGTTCGTGTTACCTTTATGAGGCTAGTTGTATGAAATGGTGGCCGGTACAGGAAAAAAGTCACATTAATTTATGGTGGCCGGTAATAAAGTCACAGGGAAAAATTTACAATATTTTTGGGGGCCATTATCTTTTCGACATTTACAGTCTTGTTTTGACGGTAATCCACAACGGGCTTGTACTAAACACGCCGCAAAGGTGGCTACATACCGGGTTAAAACCCTTGGGGGTCACTATCTACGAAAGATTAATGTGACTTTTTTTTCCTATGACTCTTTTTCTGTGAATTTTTTTTACCTGGATTCGTATGAAATCCATTGCTCTTCCTTTTCTCTGTTTACGACATTGTCCTAATATCTTAAAGTTTAAGATAGTAATATCTTAAAAGTTTCAGATATTTTCTGCGTGACTGGACTGCTATCGCTTACTTTGTTGTCCTTTCGGGCGCCACCTTGTGACCCACTGCTGTTCCCTCTAATGTTTGTGGCGAGTGAATTTGGGCGTTAATTATGTTTGTCCTTTACTGTGGTGACCCTTCCAAGCACTGACGAGATCCGTATGTAATTCAGTTTTACTTACGTAGAGAACTAGAGATCCCCGGTAGAGCAAACCTGTTGCTATAATTATTTTAAAACACCTTTTTGTTACAAGTTTTCCGTCTTTCAAAGACAGTAAAGGAAGGCAGTAAAAAACTGAAGTATGACTTTCGATTTATTTACAAAAGCTTATTTCTAAACAATGAAAAAATAAGAATGACAGGATTCTTTCCAATTTAACTGCCCTGACTACTGTAGTCAGAACACGTAGGAGAATAAATGCTGAATGTTTGTATCTAATGGAGACAACATAGTACTTACAATTATATTTTCAAGGTAATTTTTAAGTTTTTCCACTGTAAAAAAATCGAGGACAGGGAAAAATTTCGAAGTAAAAAGGTTCCCAGATAGAGTAAGTAACATAAAATCCTAGGAAAAGAAACATTTATATCTCCTACCATTTGTACAGACAGTATCAATACTCAACATAATTTCATGGACGAAAAACTAAAAAAACAAAAAAACAAATGAGAACGGCTCTAAGTAAGAAGCATTCCTCTGCAGTATCGTAAACATTGCGTAGGTGCCATCATAGTATTATATTTCAAGCTTTTCAGTAATCTAAGTACAGCGTAGGTGCACATTCAGATATATGCCATATTGAACATACTATTATTCAAACAATATATATATATACTATATAAAAGCTCTGTATGCATTAAAGTAACAATTTCAGAATGTATTGGGTAAGTGAGCATGCATCCATGCAAATGCTAAATAGGTCTCTACAGAAGAATAAAAAAACATAATAACAATATGAAAAAAAAAAAGATTTTTAAAAAATCTCACAAGGCAACAGTAGATATTGTTCATGCAGTCGACTGGACATGCAAAGCACGTGGGTGGTTTTCTGAGAAAGAGTGAAGGAAGAAAAAAAAAAAAAAGCCAGAACAAGAAACGAAGACAGAAAACGGGAGAATCAAATTAAAAGCTCCTCAGTTGATGGACGTCTGTGTGAAATCTCTCCTGTTCCCGAAATCAACGACGCCGTCGTTGTTGGTGTCGTCGTAAACAGCATCGAAGAGAGGATTCCCAACGTACCAGTCCTTGCTGTGGATAAAAATAAGGGAGAATAAGGGAGAAACACGCCGAGGGGATGAAGAAATAGCAACAGCAACAACAGCAGCAGCAGCAGCATGCTTCATTCAAAAGAGAAAACGCCAAGTTCACGATCGAGTACAGGTTCTGTTGTGTCTGGTTAGAGTTGTTAGTATTGATCTGTGCTGGGAGATGAAACATGATGTTTTAGACGAAAGTCTGGAATTTTTGTGAGTTTTTAAGTGTTCCACAAGTCTTAGATGGCTGCAATTCTGTCACAACAGTAAGGCTGTATGGTGTTATGGTTCCATTCCTTTTCGTCAAGATAATTCTTGTTAGTCTTATAATAAAGAGATGCTACTGAAGATACCGGTCATGATTGGCCAGTTTACACTAGCTGCAAAGAAACGGAAATGAACTTGTCTTGAAAGTCATGCTGTAAGAGATCGGTTGTTATTGCCGAAATATGTTTCTCGTATGCTGTCAACATGCTTCATTAGTATGGATGTACGTGAGCAGTTATGTTCCCTTTATGAAGAATTAGAATACCAAAGAAATGATTTACGATGCTTTTACTAAACAAAAAAAAAAAAAAAACAAAAAGAAAAAAAGCAGAGCAGTCTAATGATTGATATGTATTGCTCATTTATACGTTTAAGCAGGTGTTTTCTTTGCTCCAGTGTCTTTGGCTGCTGGGATATCTTCATATTCGTAGTCGTCAGCGAAGAGAGGATGGTGTCTGTACCAACCAATGCTGAAAGTGAATAGTGAATTAAACATCATGACAAATTATATAAATGGCCCATAACCAAATTAGAACGATGCACTGGCGTAACAGTGTTGTGTTTCTGGTTTCTCAAGAAATGAAAGAATTTGTTTTTGACCCCTGTGCCCTTTGTATCTCTTCAAAGAGCAATAAGTGAGACTTACCCTCCAACATAAATAATTCCCTTTCAAGAAAACGAAAGACATATTTTCTACTAATTCAGGACTCACCACTCATCAACGTATTCGGGGAAATCGCACATCATCGTCTTTTCATTGTAGACTTGTCCAAGACTACAGGAGGACTCCTGAGGGGTGGCGCCGTTGAGGCAGACCCAGAACTTCTGGCAGTCGTCGACATTGGCGTAGGTAGGGTGAGGGAGGGTCACTCCATCAGCTGTCACCACGGGGCTGCCAGGGCAGCAGAAATCCCCAAGGCAGGCTGTTGAAAGATTGTCATATGAAGATCTGATAACAGAATACACTGGGTCGAAGTTGTATCTTTGATAAATGATAAATATAATTGTTCTAACACCGTATTTATTTTTTTAGTTGTTCATTGGCAAGAGAAAACATTACAGTCTTGATGAATTAGATTTTAGATTAAGTGTATTAGAATTTTGTAAAGACAGCGACAAACTTTCCCTTATGGTTTCTTCCTCTAGCTAGATCATCATAACGTGTGAATGTTTATTGTAAATCTCTGACACAAGTTATGTTCAGTTACTGATACATTGAAAGTGGACACCAAAAAGCAGGAGAACTTTCAACTGTTATATTCATTAAAATGATAAGCTTTAGACTGAATGTAAGAGATAAAGCAGGCCAATTAACCGCCATCTGAAGACAAAATCTACTCTACCAAATTAAGTGCAGTCCCTGTGAAAATTTGAAACCATCGTTTGGAAGACCCACACCCAAGATACCCCACTGCAATGGACCTCAAATAGATATTTTTACATTCTGTATTCAATCACAAAATGCATGAATCCTCTATAGATCGCGAGCCCATTCCTTGGACGAACTAGTACCCTCTGAATTAGGTACTTGCTTCAATAGCATTTGCAGGAAAGCTTGTTCAACTCACAATTGGCAGTTTCGCTACAGTTGACCCTATTTGCTGTTGCAGGCCAAGCACAGTTGCCAGTCGATTCGTCGAAGTGAAGACCTGATGTGCAGTCAGTCGCTGTTGCATGGCCTTTGATGCATGTGTAATACCTGTTGCACACTGATGGATCAGGGTCGGCGAAAATGCCGTTCTTGCGTGGGCAAACTTCACTGGTGAAGGTTGCGGGTTCTGCAAATGAAAATACGAAAAATGTAAATAATTACTAATACTTTTTGCTGTTTTATGTTTAGCTCTGGTAAATGTTCATTTACAAAGTCCATCCATGGTGTTGTCACAACATTCAAGGTTGCATATTATCCTGAATAACAGCGTGAGACTGTCAGTGCATCCCTTCACTACAGTAAAACATGTCATAAACACACATCAATTTATGTACATCACAAACAGGTTGAAAACAAGTCAAAGGCCACAAGTGGAAAATGAACTTTTAAAAAATGCTGATCAAGCAAATAAAGCAGTGGTTAGAACTCTCAATAAATCGTTGATCTTGATTCAACCTGTTTGTGGTGTATGCCCGATGAGTTGGCAACGAGTTTATGATGTAGTGTGGGCGCACGCTTACTTTTTCACATGATTTATTTCCTCTAAGGAATAGGATAAACAAAAAAGGTAACAGGATTCGCGTGTGATATCTTACGGAGCTCTAGCCTCAGTCCGCAATCGACGACGTAAGGAGATTCGCAGGGATCCACGTGTCCAGCATCTGCCTTGAAAATGTCGAAAACCAGACCGTCGTCGCACAGTTGGGCCTTAGCAACGCCTGCGTCACAGACCCAGTATTTGTCGCACTGAACTTCATCCTCGTACACGCCATAATCTTCTGGGCAAGCGAATTCTTTTCCACGCCTGTTATCACTGCTTACTAGCTGGACATCTTGGGGGAGTCCTGTGGAATATAAGAAATATATAAGGATTTGATTCCCTTAGTCTTTTGAGTGTACTTTCTGCTGACTGAATGGGCAACGAAGTGCCCTGGTCTAGTTCATGTTTGATGAAAAGGTGTCGAAAGAAGGAAAGTGTTTTAAGCCGGATGATTATGAGCAGGTTGTTGTTCTGAAGAAATATATCCAATTATTAACACATTTTCTTGTGTTAGTTTTGATTTCTGTGGATTTTTGCATTTACACAGTATATAATGGCACTTCCTGTGAGCGTGCATCATAAAACGATTCTAGCTCTTCTACCAATATGTCGGAAATTAAGTATGAATACATTTTGCACTAATATGGTTAGGTTACAAAAACTAAGTCGTCAGCCTAAGCGAAAATCAGAGTTATACATTACAGTAAGTTTATTCCGCCCTTGATGGAGTGAAATTTTTTTACTTCAGTGGAATTTTATACACTTTACAGCATTGTAAAGAAATTTTGGCTGTTATAATTTTAATACCAATCCCTGTCATTCCAGCCAAGGGCAACCGATGTACACATATAGAATAAGTATATCACGCTGGAAAATCGATCATATATTGGTGTGCTATTATGGATGAAATTATCACGTTTCAGTTATCTGCTACGACTACCTAATCACCTGTCATTATCATTTTTATTATCAAGGTTGTCATGCAGGATGTGTACAAGATCCCACATAACAGAATGACTATATTGAATATAATGTAAGAAATAGACCCGGGAGGGCAGAGGTAATAAATGCTGAATATAGAAAGTAGTTTGCGACGCAAGGGGACGGATTATATGTATATATATATATATATATATATATATATATATATATATATATATATATATATATATATAATTATATATATATATATATATATGTATGACTTTTTATCACATCACCGTGATTCATATACAATCAGTAAGCTACAAACGTCCTTTAATATCCAATTCGCTCTACCTCGGAAATAATATATTTTCATATATGTTACCGAAGGGGAATTTTTTAGTTGATAATGAGTACGAGCCCACGGGACGGCGTACTTATTATCAACTAAAAAATTCCCGCGCGGGTTAATGCGTCCCTGTAGTCCTGAGTTCCTGTCCTTCGCTGGTTCGAGCCCACGGGACGGCGTACTTATTATCAACTAAAAAATTCCCCTTCGGTAACATATATGAAAATATATTATTTCCGAGGTAGAGCGAATTGGATATTAAAGGACGTTTGTAGCTTACTGATAATATATATGTATGTATATGATATGTATGTATATGTATACCTTTAATAGGGGGTGGCGTAGAGCGATGAACCTTTCCGGTTTTCAATAAGTGTTGTTGGTAACGCCCAGGCAACGTAAAGAAGACATCTTAAGGAATGAGTGGGTGAATTTATAGCCCTTTTTATCTCCCAGTCATGAAAGCCTCTCTGTTTAAGTTCCTTCCTCCTCGCCTCCCCCGTCCTGCTCCTGCTCCTCCTCCTACTCCTGCTCCTGCTCCTGCTCCTGCTCCTGCTCCTCCTCCTCCTCCTCCTCCTCCTCCTCCTCCTCCTCCTCCTCCTCCTCCTCCCGTCTCCCCTACTCCTTCTACATCCTCTATGAGAAAAGAATCCTGTACATTGGGTGGAAGAGCCTGTTACCTCATCGAGCCCAAGGCGATTATCGTCCGGGCATGGACCGTGCCCTCTCATGGACGATCACCTCCAACCTGGGCCACTAGGAGCGGCTCCAAAGGAGATCAGTTAAGAGTCCACTCCCACTTTCCAGTAAAGCGCATGCGCTTGAAAATAAACGTGGGACTAACGATCTTCCTAGCGCTGAATGACCTCATAGGTCCCAGCGCTTGGCCTTTGGCCTAAGCTCTATATTCCACTCCATTCCATTCCAATTATCTTCCTAAAGTAAATAGTATCATCTTGTATTGTCACCATTTGTTTTTCGTGACTATAATGCATGTATTGTAATTCTTAGACGAAAACAACAGATTGGATGGTAGTCTTCATTAATTTCCTAAACGGTTTTGGAAGGACAATTATCTCTCAGAGTTTCGTTTTGTGTGTGCAGACTGACAGACAGGAAGACACACACACACATATGTGTGTGTGTGTGTGTGTGTGTAGCCTATGTGTGTTAGAGTCGTTCCTTTCACGCAAAAACGCTATCCTAAACAATGAGCCGACGAAGACGCCTTTTCCACACACACACACACACACACACACACACACACACACACACACACACACACACACACACATATAATATATACTGTATATATATGTGTGTGTGTATGTTAGATTTGTTTCTTTCACGCAAAAACGCTATCCCAAACAGTGAGCCGACGAAGACGCCTTTTTCACACACACACACACACACACATATATAATATATATATATATATATATATATATATATATATATATATATATATATATATATAATATAAATATATATATCTATATATACAGTATATGTGGTGTGTCAAAGTTGTTCCTTTCACACAAAAACGCTATCCCAAACAGTGAGCTGACGAAGACGCCTTTTCACACACACACACACACACACATATATATATACACACACACACACACACACACATATATATATATATATATATATATATATATATATATATATATATATATATATATATATATATATATATATATACTATAAACAGTATATGTGTGTGTGTCAAAGTTGTTCCTTTCACGCAAAAACGCTATCCTAAACCATGAGCCGACGAAGACGCCATTTTCATCCAACCACCTGCGTAAGAAAGATCAATTTCTGATGAAAAATTAATTACTCGTATTGCTAGAGCATAATTCACTGAATGAAAAAGTGCTAATTATTCATAGCACTTTCCATCGATAGTGAAAGTACACCGCGTCTCTATAAATAATCTTCCTCGATAGTGAAAGTTGTTGCATTTGTAAACTTCACCACTAATACCTTATAGGGTGTGTCGCTCAGGCGTTCATTAAAATTCAGGTAGGCATCGCATCCAATAGCCACGCCTGGCTTACGTAAGATGGTCTTCGAAGAGCTGCTGAACTACTGAATAAGTTTGAGAGAGAGAGAGAGAGAGAGAGAGAGAGAGAGAGAGAGAGAGAGAGAGAGAGAGAGAGAGAGAGAGGAGGACAAGGGTCGATACTCAGTGTACCAACGCTGAAATCGCGTCTGTAAGGCATGGAGTTCGTTCCAGGCTGGCAGCCCTTCAGTCAACAAAGCTGTGGATGGGTATTGGCGTTAGGTGGGGTCAATTAAAAGGGCATGGGCCTAGCAACCTCATCCCTGCTAGAGATCTGTTGAGAAACAGACACCTCCACAAAGAGTCATACACATTTATATTACAATCACATATGTATACGCACATACATATATACATATACAATTTAAAATGGAAAATGCATGTATTGTAATTCTTAGACGAAAACAACAGATTGGATGGTAGTCTTCATTAATTTCCTAAACGGTTTTGGAAGGGCAATTATCTCTCAGGGTTTCGTTTTGTGTGTGCAGACTGACAGACAGGGAGACACGCCATATTTAAAAAAAATACCCAAAATAACACTAATATGAGAAACCATTTCCCATTTGACAAAACGTTCCAACCAGCTAACCTGGTCAAGTCTCAAAAATCAAATGTAACAGGTTGTATAACTGACCAAAGCCCCATACACGAAGTGACCTGATGTTATCCAGCCCTCAAATCTGGGCCCGAATGAAAAATCACGGTCGAGTTAAAAAATTAGTTGATAATAATTATTTTTTTATACCAAGGACTTGGGGCATGCATGCTAATCTTTTATTCGAGTTCGATGTAGCTGGCCTTTCGTCAGAATGGGTTGTTGCTCTTGAAGCTCCCTGGAACAAGGTAATGCCCTTATCTGGTCCATGCCTAGAGAGTTGGGTTTAACGCCGTAAAAAAAAAACACTGATAGATATATTGACTAACTTATTTATTTTTATCTTCTAGTGTGTAGATGAAATGTACTGTATATGTATGTATGTATATATATATATATATATATATATATATATATATATATAAATATAATGTATATGTATGTATATGTATATATATGTATAAATGTATATATACACATATATATATGTGTGTTTATATATATATATATATATATATATATATATATATATATATATATATATATATATATATATATGTATGTATATATATATATATATATATATATATATATATATATATATATATATATATATATATATATATATATATATATATATATATATATATATTCCTTCTGTCTCAGTGGTTAGCATCGTTGCTTCACCACCTCGCTTCAGTGATTTCCGTTTTGCTTTGCTGTGAAGCAACCTTCAGTTTATTATTGTTAATCTATCTACCTTTTACGTCTTTCCTAAGACAGTCTCTTCACCGAAGTGAAACTTCAAAATCACCATTCCTTGACTCCAAAGAATCGCAGTTTCACAAGTATCCCCGAAAAGTTTCGAGCGGCGCCGTATGTGAAACAGGAGGAAACTGGGACCTCCTGCTTCACGCGAGCCTCCTGCCTTTTCCTAACCCTCAACACACTTCCCCGGGGCCACTCTCTACGGAACTCTCACTTTCGACGAAACCATTCTCTGGATCCTGGGCGAAACGAGATAAGACTTCAGGACGAATTGCGTCCATTCGCGAGCCTTTCCCTTGGAGCTTATTCTCTCATTGTTTATTTTGTTCCCATTTATTTTTGATTCTCAGGTTTCGCTCGAGTGTCGTGTATCGTCTGTCAGCTGATTGGTAGGGTGTATCGTCTGTCTGTCGGGGGCTCGGTAGCGCAGGTACACAAATATGACGTGTTAGGGGAGAGAAAGTGAAAGTTGTTTACGTTTTAGCGTTAGGCTACGCCAGACTGTTATTTACAAGTCCTTGTAACTTTCGGCTGTGAGAGACAGGTATAAATCTAAATACTTTCCCTTTCTCCTTGCCGGGGTTTGATTATGATGCGAATATACAAGAAATGTTAAAAAATGTGACAATTTCCATTCGTTTTTGCTGCTCTCATCATTGCCAGAACCATGATTTTCCGTCAAAAATGGAAAATGGCGATATGCTTAAGAATTTTTATTTATTTATTAAGCAGTGATGTATGTAAACATGTAGTCCTGGTAAGAAGAAAAATTATCATTGTAAAATTATGTAAATACTATGAAATAACTGTAAAACTGCATTAATGTATTTTTCTAATAAAAGAAAAAAAAATAGCCGCGAAAGGGTTCGTAATCAGTTGTTAACTCCCTCAGTAATATAATTAGGCACCGCGTAATACAACTGACAATTATTGTCCAAGAGAATAATTGGAAGGTCTTGTTTTTCAGACGGCTAGTGCCTAAAAATCATTCGGCCAAGTTTCGTACTTCTGAATCAACACGAGTAAAAGCAGTTTAGCTTTGAAAAAAGATAGGAACACTACAGTTCTTCTTATCTGTAATTATGTGTATTGTATATAGATAAGCCGTATGCAGAAGCTGACTGAAAATGAAACTTTTTGTTCTTTTAGGAGGAGATTAAATTGTCTGAGATGGTTTGTAAGAATTCTGCATAGGAAAAACTGGATAAGATTGTAACGAAAAAATTCGTGTGTTCAACATTTTAATTGTTGAAATAATGTAGATATTGTATTTTTGTTATTTTTAAATTAACGTTTAAAAAAAGACACCTTTAAAAACACTGTAATTACGTGACTTTTCCCAGAGAGTGGTCCTGGCTTTCTCTGAATGAATGTCCGGAAAATCCTTCATCTGGGAGGTCTGCGGCTATAGGTAATAAAAGAAGCAATAAAATGTGTTTTAACATAAGGTAAAGCATATGGACACATTAGCTCGTCTATAAGAGACTTGAATTGTCTGAGTAAAATTTATTTATGTTCAGTAACTTAGTAAATTTGTATTTCATTATACAAAGAATATTTATACTCGTCACACAGTTAAGCCACTGAAAAATGTCAAAGGTAGAAAAATTGATGCAAAGGCAGTGAGGAAATAAGTTGATACGTGAACAAACAATGCGAAACAATAATACGGGAACAGGCTCGTGAATAATCGGCTAATTAATATTTGTATGAAAGTGACAAGCGTGAATAAATCTTGAGGCTTCGTGCTTCTATGTCTTCTCTTATTAAACTTTCTTATTTATCAACTGATATCTTTGTGCCTGTCGATTCATATACTTATTCATGATATTTTTAAATTTTCATCTTAATTTCATTGAGAGGTTAAATCTGCCGTGTGTTTCTCTTTATACAAAAATGGACAATGCTATCTGTGGGAGATCCCCCCTTGACATTCAATGGTATTTTGTTTTGTAACAGATGAATGTGCGTGAATAATAATAATAATAATAATAATAATAATAATTAGAGTTTTCTGTATTTTTCAAATAAGTGACTTTTCATGATTACTGCATTGCGCCAGTGACTCTCTAGACCCCAGAAATGACAAGTATCTGAGAGTTACTGGCGCAATGCAGTAACAAGAAAAGTCAGTTACCAGGAAAATACAGAAAACTCTCTATAAACTGAATGCAGCTGATGCAGCCATCACGTCCAATAATAATAATAATAATAATAATAATAATAATAATAATGAAGCCACAGGAAAGAAGAAGCAGGATGGAGAAAGCATTGCGCAAGAAACGTGCAAGAGAAGTTTGATACTGACGAAACCACGAGATCGCCAGTCTAATCGCCAGTCAGTGGCGTTGACCCTCACACGCAAGCAGTGCTTGCGTGCTTGGAGTGGCGACAAGGGCACCTAGACATGCATTGCGCTCTGTAAATGATAAAGCATTGAGTAGGTCATTGCTGGTTATGTGCATCGTTATTTTAGTGCACGGTTTTAATATTTCCCAGTTTTGTGCAAAAGCTACCGTATTCATGAAAGTATGTGTGTGTACATATTTATGTACGTATATGTATGTCTGTATAATGTGAGGTCACATAAACACACTAAAAAGCATATATATATATATATATATATATATATATATATATATATATATATATATATATATATATATAAATTATATATGAGGTCACATGTACAGTGCATATTAAAAAGCAAGATTCACGAAAATGTAAAGTGTAAACTTATATAAAAACTAGTTTTAAATTTTCATCAAAAGGTATTATACGACAGACAAACAGCAGTCAGTTGAGTGTTTTCCCACATTAAATTTCCAAGAGCAAACCGAACGTAACATCACGTACCAAAAATAAAAAAAAATAACCAATAATTATGGGAAATTAGAGCTGGACTTCATGGTCAATCACATCCTTGTGGACTCGGAATTACATACACTTAGCGTGACGAGATTTATCAGGCCCCTTTCGTGTCTCGTCATTCCGTTTGATATTATTCACACACATCCACCGCACGTATACACACACTCCCACACGCACACACACACACTCACACACACACACATATATATATATATATATATATATATATATACATATATATACATATATAATGTACACACATAAATACACACACACACACACACACACACACACACACACACACACATATATATATATATATATATATATATATATATATATATATATATATATATATATCTGTGTTTGTGTGAGCTTGTACGTAATATTTTAATAAATAGAGTTTGGAACTGAAGTTTAATGAGTGAAATGTTAATAAAATCTTATTAAAGTGTTCTGGAATAATCTAAAGGCATAAGATTAAACGCAAGGGCGTTTTAAAGAACCGAGTTATCTTAATGTATCAAATGATTCTGAGCCCTCCCAGAGTGGCAATGGTAAAGAAAGATTATATAAGAACCGAATAATGACAATGATCTATATTGATCATCATCACTAGACGAACTTTCTTAGTTGAATGCCGTCGCACGAGTAATTGCTTTGCAAGAATTCCTTTCTGATATTCATTCTGCCTTTTTTGGTTTTCTGTAAAAGAAAGCTATTGTGCCGGCTTTGTCTGTCCGTCCGCTCTTTTTTCTGTCCGCCGTCAGATCTTAAAAACTACTGAGGCTAGAGGGCTGCAAATTGGTATGTTGATCATCCACCCTCCAATCATCAAACATACCAAATTGCAACCCTCAAGCCTCAGTAGTTTTTATTTTATTTAAGGTTAAAGTTAGCCATAATCGTACTTCTGGCACCGATATAGGTATAAACAACACAGGCCACCCCCGGATCGTGGCTGACTTTCATGGGCCGCGGCTAAGAATTTCATGGACCGTGGGTGAGGCCACCACCGGACCGTTGCTGAGTTTCATGGGCCGCGGCCGAAAGTTTCACACAGCATTATTCGCTGTACAGAAAACTCGATTGCGCCAAAGAAACTTCGGCGCATTTTTAACTTGTCTTAAAATGGTGTTTCCTAAATTATTACCAGACAGTATATTCGTTGATTACAATCATGTGCTTTACCAATGAAGTGTGTGACTTCCTCCCTTCTGACTTGTATAGAGGGCATATTATGTGTATGATCGGTAATGCCAGGGGCAGCAGATTAAGTCTCTGATTCTCTTGTTCCTTTTGCAAAAATGAAATAATCTTCAAACCAACATTCGTTTGTTAGAGCGCCTTCGTTTCATGATTTTGCAAAACCCTGCTCGATGTGAACGGCGTAGTTGCCAAAGATTTAAGCACAAAGAAAAACTGGTATTATTTGTAACCGCATTATTCTGGACGTATCAGGTAGTTCAGTATGGTTAGCCTGGCTTTTGGATAAGTTCGAGATGCAACAGCAATGGCGTCAATTAAACACTTTTATTTATATACTACAGAACGAAAAATGGATAATTAAACGTTCAGTAAGATCGATTGTATCATGTGCATGTTAAATGTTTTTGCATTACCTATATCCAGTGAATTCTCTCTCTCTCTCTCTCTCTCTCTCTCTCTCTCTCTCTCTCTCTCTCAAAACCTGCGAAATCGAATAAAAGAATAGAAAACGACTGTAACCACGCGTCGGTAGAGCGCAGGTCTGACCAGATTCCCCGAAAATTTGCCCCCGAGGACCAGTCCTCTGCACATTTCGTGTTCTGAACGAAAACAGACCAGGTTACTTTCGTCCTTTCACCTCCATGAAAGACTGGGATTTGCGAAAAGAGAGAAAACGGAGAAAGATCAAATAAAATAAAGAAAAGGCTCATAAATGTTTGAAGGAGTGTCGATGATAGTGTTGGTTATGGGTGGGGAGGAGGAGTGGTTAAATGTCAGAGTATGTGGGAGGAATCCTGTGTTGGGGCTGATGTGAATAGCAGGAGGGGAGGGTGAGGAAGGTAAGGATTTCCGAAGGAGAAGGAGGAGGGGGAGGAGGAGGAGGAGGAAAGGGTAAGAAAGAAAAAGTAGAATGAGCGAAGTATAGAGGAAGGGAAGAAACGGGGGAGGAGGAGGGAAGGGAGAGAGAATATGACGAAGGAAAAAGTAAGAACTAAAATCGCTTACGAGAAGGAGAAACCGAAGGGGGAGAAAGAGTGCGATACAAAGAATAGCGAGAAAAAGGCAAAGCAAAAGGGAAGAGATCTCAAAGGTAAGGAAAGCAACGAAGACAGGCAAGAAATCAAAGGGAAAATTGGGGAAGGGGCGAGAGAAGCAAAGGAGACGCGTGAAGGAAGACGACAACAGACGGTCGTTCTCTCGCGTCAAAATTCTCTCCCTCCCTCCGTCTTGAAAAGTCACCTTCAGTAACCTTCCGAAGCAGGGGGTGAGGATTGGGTTTCAAGAACGACGAAGGCTCGGCCGACGAGGCTATATACCGCCGGTTTATGCAACGTGGCTGAGAAGGCATTTCGTAACTCCCTGACGAAGTACATTTCTCAGTAAGACTCCAAGTCAGGGAACTTTTATTTATTTGTCTCTGACGTCAACAGTAAGGCACTTTGCTGAAGTAGAGGTGTAGTGGAATAAAAGTGGGAAAAGTAAAACGGCTTTCATACGAATGAGTACGATAAATGGGATAAAAAAAATAAGATGGATAACGAAATAATGCTATTTGCATTAGCATCCCAGCCAGCATGTGGCGCGTCTTCTGCTCTACGCCATTTGTTATCTACACAATAAGCCAAATAATTTTTACAAACTTTCACAAACACACACACACACATACACACCCTTGCAGACATGAATAAGTTATGTAAAGGAAAACTATCATGCCATAGACAAAAATTTATTGTTAATGCTTTCCAAATAGTGATTTGATACTTGACCCTGATAATCCATAAGAATGTGCGACAAACTGAAACTGTACGACTAATGGAATTAAATATGTACGAGAATGAAAACCTTTCTTTCTGTTAATAATATAAACAATAGTAATGGTAAATAAGTGAATCCGAAAGAGTATTTTGGCGAGATCATTCTGCAACCTGACGATTTACCACAAGACGATAATTTCGTCGTGTTTGTGCGTGCGTGTGTGTGTGTGTGTGTGTGTGTGTGTGTGTCCGTGTTGTCCTTGAGAATCGTCCCCTTCATAAAAAGAAAAAACTCGGCATCCTGCCAGTTCCTCGTCTGAGAGAAAATTTCCCGTAACTAATATGAAAAATGTACACACATACACATAATATATATACATATATATGTGTATACTCTGCATCAGTCCTTCGTCAATGGCTTGGAAATAAAGTCGAAACCGGTCAGGACCTACACCCTGTCTCTTATTTTTCACCTGTGGTAATGTGTGATGCATATATATATATATATATATATATATATATATATATATATATATATATATATATATATATATATATATATATATATATATATGTATAGGCACATATATATAAATAAATAAATAAATAAATAAATATATATAATACACACACACACACACACACACACACACATATATATATATATATATATATATATATATATATATATATATATATATATATATATATATATATATATATATATATATTCTGTAAAAGCTCAGCAACTTTACTGGGCTTTAATTTTGGTAACAATATAGGTAAAAGGTGATTTTACTAAATAACGAATAAAAAAATCTGAGCAATATTTATAGTGGCCGGTTCAGAAGATATCAGGAACTGTATTTCTTTTCCTAGTGTCCTCAGATACCCCTCCTTTGACCTTGAAGATAATAACGTGGTACCCCACTAACCATTTTTTCTTTTTAAAAAAAATGCCCTTGCCATCTGGTAGGTCCATTAGTTGTCAGGTTTTGAAGTTAAAACCAATTATTACAAAGTAAAGGGATAATCAGATACCACATGGTTTTAGGGATTCAAATTCAAGAAGAGCAAGACAGAACTAAAATTACCATAAGAATGAACAATCCTTAATAGGATGTTTGATTCGACGAAATCTCCAATCAGAGATCCTGTTTTCCCCGGCGAAGGTCAGCAGGGTGTAGGATGCCTAACCCTCACCTTGAATCTCATGGCTGCGGGGCGTCTGCAGTCATCAGGTGCATTGTTAAGATGGACTGTGAAAAACTTGTACTTTTTTTCGCTGGTTTGGAATACTCTTTCAAATGGACCCACGTGGTTGTATGAACAGAATTTTAGTTTTTTTTTTTTTTTTTTTTTTTTTTTTTTACTGGGAGGATGGTTGAGTAAACATATGGCTCAACGTTTTCATTGATAGATTTCGAAGACAATTTGTTGATCTTCTTTTGTTTTCATCCACTTTTTTATATTAATGTTAATTTTAGTACTTTTGTTGCTTCTTTCCTGCTGTTTTCAGTGATAATAGATTAATAATAGTGATATTAACATTGATTTTAACGATAGCTGCGTTGCAATATCTAATAATTGTCTTCAATATTACTACTATTTAGATGGGAAATTATACGCAAGTTTAGAGGTGCCTAGTATTTTTAGTACATTCACAAACCTCAGTAATTCTAAAGACGTAATATGTTGGTCAATGGGGACAGAACTATCATATTATTGCCATAGTTCCCTATACAAATCCCTAATCATCCCCACCGCCTCTTTCCCCACAAAATAGCATCCCAAATAAAACAGATACTGATTTGCAGATGCACTCTGATAAACTATAAACTCCGTGTACAATAGACAGTAGTTGCAGAGATATTAATACCCTCTTCCTAAGGAGCCGATTAATAAGGAATTACAAAGAATTGCTTTAATTAAAACAGCTCTATATATAAGAACGTTATTAGATAATCACTTGTTTTACAGAATTAAGTAAACAGATTCTTTGAATTAGTTAAGTAACTGTAAAATAGGTTTTGACATGAAAGCACCACGCAATTTTGAGCAAGGAGATAGAGGAAACGATCATATATTGTTTATTAAAAGGGAAGGGAACAAATGAGGAAGCAGTAGGTCCTAAAAAACAAAAATCAAGTGACAAGAGTCTCCTGAACTTCAGAACGAGATTGGGCATTTAACTTCATATGGACTGGAACTCGTTTTAATTTTGAACTCGGATGGATTTTCAAAATCATTATAAACAAACAGTAACAATACAATGCAGTTGCATGTTTATGCCTATTCAGGAAAATAATCACTCAGGCCGTAGTCTTAAATTTAATATGAAAGATACTGATAGAATTGGCTGGAAGGAGGAGAAAGTAAGTAAAACAGGTGTTTTTATGACAATCTAACTTAGAAAATGCTTTATATTTTATCAAGGTGGCGTACGTATGTCATTATTCGCACAACAGTTTCCTACTCTGATTGGTATTGATGTCGATCATATTATGAGCTAATAGCTAGGACCTGTTGTGTTCGCTTGTATGTATGTGTTTATGTTTATAGGTAAATATATAAGTGTTGCATATATGTACCTGTGTTTAGATATCCATTTATATATGGGTGAGCTACAAACACTGGGAGAAATGCGGAAGGTACCAATGTGTCTGAAATATATTAGAAAGGATCTTGCAGTTTTTGAGGACTCCAAGGTGAATAATTATGGCATATTTGTTAAACCAAATCACCTTTATGGAAGTGTGGGTTTTGAATGTGATAAAAAAAAAGGTTGAAGTTAATAATATGAATTATTTAGGCAATATATGTGTCATGAAAACAACTGAAAAAATTGAGAAATGATGAGACACTTAGAAGTGGTAAAAAGGTTAGCACAGGTAAAAGAATGGATCAGTGTTTTGAGATGGTTTGGTCATGTAGAAAGAATTAAAAGTGTACAATTCGTAAGTGTTATGAGGGGTGGAGATGAAAAGAAACCTTTTAATGTAGCGTGAAAGGTAGTGCTATCAGTGTACCTCGCGCAGTGCACTGTAAGCACCATTTACGGTTCTTTGCAGCGTCCCTCCGGCCCCTAGCTGTAACCCCTTTCATTCCTTTTACTGTACCTCCTTTCATATTCTCTTTCTTCCATCATACTTTCCACCCACTCCTAACAATTGTTTCATAGTATAAATACGAGGTGATCCTCCTGTCAACACCTTTTAAACCGTTTTCCTCTCAACTTCCCTTTCAACACTGAATGACCTCATGGGTTCCAGCGTTTGGCTTTTGGCTTAAATTCTTTACTCCATTCCAATCTAGCAGCGTGAAAGAGTTATGGGAAAAGACCGGTCTTGATAGCCAGGAAGCCAGGAAGCATGAAACTGTATACAAGATAGAGGTGAATACTGCAATGTGTTGAAGTTAAGTATACCTTAGTTTAACCAGACCACTGCGCTGATTAACAGCTCTCCTAGGGCTGGCCCGAAGGATTAGACTTATTTTACGTGGCTAAGAACCAATTACCTACCAACGGGACCTACAGCTTATTGTGGAATCCGAACCACATTATACCGAGAAATGAATTTCTATCACCAGAAATAAAGTCCTCTAAATCTACATTGGCCGGCCAATGTGTGTAGGGGGTTAGGTGGGCTACTGATGGGCCTTCCGTGTAAGTGCACGAAGCCCTTCTGATTTTGAGATTTTATGTACAGGAGGTTTATCCACAGCTTAACAGGCAAAGCATGACTATGACAATGATCGTTATTATTTCCATATATATAAATATTTGTACATATATATATATATATATATATATATATATATATATATATATATATATATATATATATATATATATATATATATATATATATATATATATATATATATATGCATGTATATATAAATATATATATACAGGTATATATATGTATATATAAATTATATATATATATATATATATATATATATATATATATATATATATGCATATATATGAAGGTAATCAACACACAGTAACGTGTGGAACGGAAAGAAATTTCTGACTCACATCGGGATCCATCCCAGGTCTTTCTTCAGTTAGTACCGCTCTTGCCTTTCAACTGAAAGACCAGAGTTCGATCTCGATGTGTCAGAAATTTATAATATATATATATATATATATATATATATATATATATATATATATATATATATATATATATATATATATATATATATATATATGTACATCTGTATAAAAAACGCACGTACAGAGTGAATGAACTCTATTGCTCTTATTTTCTTTCCTCTCCTAATTGACCAATGAGAGAAACCATGATCTGCGGTGATGTGGAGAGACTCTCTCTTCATATATCCGGGCCCAATAGATGTCGATTTCCATCAAAGGCACCATTCACGAGAAAATGACAAAGAAAAAAAAAAGACTATTAGAGAGCGACCATGATGGACGATGGACGCGGCATCTGCCGACCACAGATATCCCAAAACACTAGATGCGGAATTGTTGCGGCCTGTTAATTTTCCTCCATTTTGGTTCCCATCTTTTGTAGGTCACAGTTTCTCAGAAATTGCCTGTGAATTGTTTGGAATTGTTTCTTTCGAAACGCTCGCTGCTCGTTTGCTTTAGAAGTCTCTTGTAAATAATCCCTTTTCCTCCTGAATAACGGAGCGTTGATTACTCACGTCTGTCGTTTTCCTTGATGGAATGCATTTTGACGGAACAGTGTTTACTTGCATCGCTAAATTTACCCCTCCCCTACCTCTCTCTCTCTCTCTCTCTCTCTCTCTCTCTCTCTCTCTCTCTCTCTCTCTCTCTCTCTCTCTCTCTCTCTCACTTTTCCACCACCTCAGTTGCAACCGACAGCAGTCGACAAACAACTATATTCATATTTTACTAATGAAACCAATAGAGACATACTAAATTTTTACAAAACGACACCATACCTCCTCGGCCGGTTCGGAGATCGAACTCGGGTCTATTAGGCAGGAAGCCGAAAACACTTGCATTCGCGCTACAGAACCCGAGAGAGAGAGAGAGAGAGAGAGAGAGAGAGAGAGAGAGAGAGAGAGAGAGAGAGAGAGAGAGAGAGAGAGAGAGTAATTTTACGATACAGAGGGGAAATCCACACAAAGATAACTATTAATGAATCAGTGTCAAGAATGCAGCTATATGTTCACGCATCTGCATGTATATCTGCGTTGTATGTACTGTATATCAAGTATGTATATACCCTGAATGAATTAATATAAAATAAGATTGCTGTCAAGAACCCGAAAGTATATTAACACGTGAAGAAATAAATAGATAAATAAATGAATAAGATGAAAAAAAAATATAGTGAGAGATAAATATAAAAGAAACCAACCAGTTTTTTCAAATTAAAAATTTCATACAGCAAATTCAGCAAGCGTTTGACGTATAAAAGAATCATGAAAATACTTTTAAGAACTGCCTATGCTTCATAACATTTATATGCAATTGTGAACAAGATTCATACCAATTGCGCGGATATGCGAACGTGAAACGAATATTAAAAGTCCATAAAGACTGATAAAAACAATTCTTACAATTACCTGGATTTGAGGATGATAAAAGCAATGGTCCACATTTACAGTACTCTACATAGTTAGTCTCCTATGGCTCTAATCAGGAATTACGCCAATATGCAAGACAGTAAATCATGGAATACAAGCACGTAACACACAGCTTACGATACCTTTACTTGCAATCAGTAAGCTTTCTAATCTATTCTGCAGGAGCTTTCATGGGACGTCAGTAGCTTTTCCTTTTCGCTGATTCATATTAATACAGTCATATTATGAATAATGATCATCATGCTAAGGAGTGTTATTGTAATCTTGAATGCTTGTCTCGTTTTTTGTTATTTAATGTATCTGCTCCACAAGTTCTGACATTTCTTAATGCCGCAGACTGTCATTTGTTTACAGATACGGAATAAATGGATAAAAATGGTATAGAGTGTAAAAAAAAATGAGCTAAAATGACATTCAGTAATAATTACCATATACACTCGTCTTTTCTAACAGAACTGATTACGTGACTTCGCAGGCGATAAACATGGACGCAGGACTGCTATCATACGCGAAAACATCCTGGTATGTATTCACCACAGCTCACTATTTAGTGAGCATTGAAATCCCATAAGGCTACTAATAAAAGCAGGAGCCCATGTTGGCATAAGAACAATTTAATCTCGCAATAACAAAGCCGTAAAGATACGAAATCTGGAAACGCTGGCAAATAATAGAGTACCATAAGTCATAAAAATGATAATAAATAAAATGACTGGCTTTCACAAAGAGTAAATGCATGTCATTGGCGAACAGACAAACATGAACCGAGGAATTAATCAAATAGAAAAAAAGCGGTTTTTTGTTATTGTGACTTTTCTGCGACGTCATCCTGTCTGGTATTTTAAAAATATTCTCAATGACTTTTGATAGATGATTTTGCAAATATTTATTTTGACGGCGCTTATTTATTTTACTTTCATAAAAGATTAATGCTTCCTTCTTATGGAAAAATCAAAAAGCATTTAATGGATGATACTACTGAAGCAAATGCCTTTACAGTTTCCTCCTACCCTGTTTGTACAGTAGATTAACATGAAGGAAATGAAATAATATAAACAATTGTAAAATACAAACAAACAGATGGAAGAGTACTCCAGACGATTTTATCACCTAAAGATCGTGCCAGAATCTATCCAAAGAACTTGCCATAGTGCAAAACGCCGGAATTTCTCTCACAGTCTGTCTGCGTCGAGTGAAGATGTGTGAAAAAAAAAGGGAAAAACGAGTTTAGAATCACTCACCGGTAACCAGGGCAACGCCCACGAGGAGGAGGGAGACGGTGTACATCTTCACTAAGCCGCGGCTGTTCGCCAACTGAGCGGACTTGGAGCCGAAGAGCAATCAGATAGGGCGAGCCCAATCCCAGAAGTCAGTCCCTCTCCCAATTCTACCGTCGCGTTAGCTCGGATGCGAAACGGAGATTTCGTATCGTTTGGTTTTTAGCTTGGGTTCCGAAGCATCCCGATTTCACCGATGCGAAGGTTTTGAAACTTTCGACGGAAACGGAGTTTAGCAAGTTCAGTTTGAGTTTCAGTTTTTTTGCTTACTTTTTCTCTTTTACTTATGTCACTCGGTCCTTCGGTTATGGTCTTTCTTACTGACGTATTTTATCACTCCAACAAACTGCGACCAGCGCTTCGTATTTCGACAAATGGCGTGGAACGAGAGGACGAGACGTCCAAATTAACAGGTCAAGTCAACAATTACAGTCTGGAGATACAGCTGATGTTCGAAAGTCCGGCGTCTCTACCTGCTTTCTACCTTTACCGTTGCCACCGACAGTGGTTATATGTGATGAAGACCACCTTTGGAAGAAAAGCAAATAGGAAAATACTGGAAACGGTAAAGCACTTGAGACAGCTTCACCTTTTGCATTGTGCAATCGATGACTTGGAGAGTTCGTTATTCTGAGAAAGAAGTCAGTTGGTACTTTTTATATATATGCACAATACACAGGAGGTAACGAGAGGCAGGTCGAAATGATAATCCTTAAGCAAAGTTTAACCCAAACAGAACTGAATTAGGCGCAACAAACGTATGTGCTGAAAAATTGCGTTATCTAACGTTACGTAACAAATATAGATAAGAGGCCAAATACACGCCCAAGGAGATAATTACTTGCACGAAGCTCGCAAACACCGTCTCGCTTACGAACGAGTGCACGCCCCATAAAAAAAAAACACGGGCAGTAATTACAATTGCCCCCAGGTCAAGCTCCTGAGGTAAGCGACTATTTCATCAGTAATCAGTGAGAGAATAACACGTAGTTGGAAATTCTCCAGGGGATATCAAGAAAGTTCCAGTGTCAGTACGTTAAACGCTATCAATCAAACTTCATCAATTTACTGCATGCAATACTGCTCAAAACAATGTTTCTTAAAATACAAATATTTTTCTCTTAACTAGTAGCAGTTTCGCGGAAGAGGAGGTTGTCTCAGAGAAAGCATGGCATCAGTCATCTCGGAATTCAACCGTTCACCTCTGATTTAAGACTGAATCACATAAAAAGAAATACAGCCTGATACTCACTTCGTAGAGGTACGCAGGGTTTTCATGAACAATATGTCGATTCTCCTCATAAATGTATCTATACTTTCAGTTCATAGACATTAGGGTTCTTCGTTCTAACATTTCTGCCGCAACATACTAAGCCATGTTTAAGTGTCCTGTTCTTCGAGATAATAACAGGGTTGTATATATTTTGACTGAATTATCACTAGAACATTTCAAAACAGTGATCCATCGTATTATATATAATATATATACAATTTGCATGATCATAATTTTTCTATGTTCGTTAATGTCATCAGATTAGATTTAGGTTCTGTGAAGAAAGTCTAGTTTCTGGCACTGTCAGCATTACTCGGCACACACTATGCGGTCTATTAAACTTAACAGCTCCCACCTTTTTGCCTCTGTTTCGACCCAGAAAGGCTGATGCAACGCTTTCTTCATAGATTCCAACTGTTACCATCCCATAATTCGCTCTTTGACTCTGTAACGTGCAAAGATCCTCACACCACATTTGACTCTTTTTATTTGCCTTCCTCATCTGAGTCATCCACTACAAAACATTCCTAACATCACTTACTTAGTCTGCCGTGCCTTCACTTGCCTTCATAACTTTACATTTACCAGATTACTTCCATTTGCTGTTAATACAAGTAAACGTAATCAAATTTCCGCGGCAATTGTATATTCAAATATATTGAAACGTCATTTGAAATGTAAAGCAATGACACAATGATATTGGTATTTAGTGCATATGGCATAAATCCGTCAGAATTCAGGTACACTTATATTGCAGAAAATTACAAATCCTTTCTTTCTTTCAGTTAAATTTCGCAGACGTAAGTAAAAACATTTTAAAATCTACTTAATCCTACGAAGATTCAGCTTTGACTACTCACTGTAAAGCATTTTATGCATTTTAGATTAAAGTGAAGAAATTGACCTCCATAAGTAATTTTGCCAGTAATGCTGTTTCTTGTTCGCGCACGTGAAAGCAGTATGCGGAAAATGAGAATATTGCAGGTTCATGAGGGAAATATGATCAATATATATAATTATGAAACATGACACAAAGCTCTCTCTCTCTCTCTCTCTCTCTCTCTCTCTCTCTCTCTCTCTCTATATATATATATATATATATATATATATATATATATATATATATATATATATATATATATATATATATATATATATATCCATCTGCATTTTATTATAATATGCCGACGTTTCACAACTTCTCATAGTTGCATTTTCTAGGCTGCAAACGCGAACATGGCAGTCAGTAAACTAATAAAATTAAAATGAAAAGTTAGAATTGCAATAAAACATTCAGAATAAAACGCCTAAAACCTTTACTAAAAAAACAAGCAAAAGGCTGGTGACAACCTATCCAAAAGGAAGCTAAAAAAAAAACACAAACTACTGTACTCACATAGTATTACAAAATACAAATAAAGAAAAAAAATTAACATAGAGACAGAGAAGAAACAACCAGCTTAACAAGACCATCAGGCGATAAACAATTGTGTGGACGAGGTTTGGAAGTTTAAAGGTGGTACAGTCAATTTGATAATGGATTCAAATGTTGTTAAAACATTTTCTTTTTGTACCTGTCCTGTTATTGGAAAGTCTTTATTTTCTGTAAAAGTTTTACATATTTTGGAATGAGTCCTGATATTAGACTGTTCAGGGCTAGACAATCTGCCCCCGGTTCTGAAGTTCATTCCTCAATGAGCATCAGTGCGTACTCGCAACAACCTTTTAGTACATCTCACATAAATCCCCTGACTACATTTGGGGCACATGGACATATACAACGTTGGATGTAAATAAAGGACTGAGCTTGCCTTTAAACTTGAAGAGAGAACGCCAACTGTTCTGGGAGTCTTCGGCAAATATAAAACACATTTATGAGTAAATGCATTTACCTGCGTGTATATGTTATTCGATATACAGAACCAGTGGGGAATTCTGTTATTAATCATTATTTTTGAAGTACAAACAAACCTTATTTTCTCTTTACAGTCTTTTAAGATTGTAAGTTTTAAGATGTGTAATCCAGGGGAGGAGGGATATAACATGTTAACATGTAACGTTATAGAGTATGAACTGAATGTCACTTAAACTATTCTAAGCCTATTTTGGTAGGTAAATATATTTTTAGTATCAGTTACAAGCCTGCATAAAAATAATAATTAAAGTCAGAGGATTCACACGCCCTTGTCTACAGGAGGTCACTACTCTCACCTTTCTAAAGAACCTGCCCTTTTGCACGAGATCCCCATTTCTCTCAAAGCTTGTCAGTTCCACAAAAGTGATGGTTAAAGCACTCATCAGCAACCAGGGCAACGCCCAAGAGCAGGAAGGAAGCGGAAGACTTCTCCAATAAAAAGGTGGTGAGGTGGTGAGACAAGAACCGATCCCAGGCACCACCCATCGCTTTTTCATTTAAATTAGAAAATGCCTTTACGTCATGAATGCCTGTCGGATAAAAGCACAAAATTTAAGGGTAGTAAACGTCAGGAAATATTTGTACTTCTTACGAAGTGCAATGAATGTTATACAACAACTCGGTTCGTTCCTTGTGAGGTATTTACAGTTTTTATTTAGTCCGTATTTTTAAGGTGAAGCCCCTTTTGGGTTTCGAGATGCTTTAACTTCAGTTTATACTGATATTTCCTTGGTAAATTACTCCCTTGATATCCAGTATATTAACAACTGGTTTTACCTATTTTTCCTTGTAACCACATCTTTACTTTACTTATAACTGTTTATTTTACTTTGATCATATGTTATTCTTTTACTAAATCCTTTGAGAGAAAGAAAATTGCATTCTCCTTCCGCAAATTCGCGCAGGGAGACCTTTCCTAAAAGCTTTGTCATTTGAATTTTGCTAACTACAGTTTTGGAAAAACAAATTAAACCTGAATCAGTTTAGCAGAAGATGAAATGGTGCAATGACGTAAAACATCAGTGTCATCTCCCCTCCCCAGCCCATAAAAATAGACCCTGAAAGGTTATAAATAGAATTGGTGGATCTCCCCCCTCCTTTTTTTTTTGCATTGTGTCATGTCGCGTTTTGCATCCTCGACCCTCTTTAACTTCTTGCTTATCTTCTCCCACTTCCGCAGCAAGGCAACTGGAGCTGTTTTCCTCAATCTAACTAGATGATGGAGACAGGAAAACCAGCTGGCGTCTGAGAGAGAGAGAGAGAGAGAGAGAGAGAGAGAGAGAGAGAGAGAGAGAGAGAGCCAATTAAAAAGGATTTGTTTGAAATAAGTTTTCAGGTTTATAAGGAATGACTGTGCAGTTAATACTGTTACAGTTTTGAAAATTCGATTTTCGAAGATACCGGATAGAAAAAGTATCTCTTTCGATTCCGAAGAAAATTTCACTCGGGCATTTATTTTGGAATCGATTCCATGAAATCTAGACTTAAGAAAATTTTTGATGATTAACATTAATGGACCATAATGGAAATACACAAAAAAATTAATTGTGTAAGTTAGAATTTTTGTTTAGGCAATTTTTCTTTTACGTCGGTATTCTTGGCTTTCACGCAAACTTTGAAGTTTTGTGCCACGCATGGTTATTTTTGGAACCACTCAATAGAGGGCGCTAGTTTCCTCTACGGGAGTTTGTGTAGATCGACTATTGAATTTATGCGGTTCCAGGTTCCTTGGCGCAGCGTACTTGTCTGGTGACGTCATCGAAAGCTGATTTTCGGTCATGTAAAGCCTGCCGTCATTTTGATAGGTGGTTGGTAGACGCGGTGATACGATTAGTGGTTCGGCGGTTATCCAGTTTGGCATACTTTGCTCCAACGCCGACTTTGGAAAAGTTTATAGTAAGTGAAATTACTTGATAGAACTTTTTAAATTTAAAGATTGTGTGCTTTATTGTATTTAACGTCAGCTTCATGTATTTTCAAAGCCTCTGCGTTTGAGAAATTTACTGCTTTTCAGAACTGATTGAAACTATTCTTTGGACAATGACTTAATATATTTGTGCTTTTGTAGGCGAGGCATTGCTTAACATTCTTGGGCAAGTATATAGAGTTTATGTATTTTTAACCATTTTATTTTTCAGTTCTGCACTTCAATGCCATGGGTTGGCGTCAATGATGGTCGTTGAAGCAGTTACGGTCTTTCGATCAACAGTGACACTTGGTTTTCCCGTGTTACTGTCTCCATGTGGTCCCTATGGGTTGAGATTGCAGGATAAGTATTAGCTCGTTTATTGCCGTTGAAAGTTTCTTTAAATTCATGGTTAAGCTTCTCCTATTTGCGTGAAGAGTAAATTTTTCCTTGAACAGCCCTTGGGTCTATTAATAACGTGTGATAAATTTTTAGATTTCTCCTAGGATTAATATTTCTTAAAATATTTTTAGTGTTTCTTGGATCAGATCTTGCCGAGGACCTACGTGTTGGAATGTGGTTTATTACAGTAAGAAACTACAAACTTTTCCTATTGTGTATCTAGTTCATCACAACCTGGTTTTAGTAAGCCTTTTAAGAAAGTTTGAATTAAATGGATGTTTAATTATGACGGAAAGTGACTTTCCTTGCCAGTAACAGTAACTTAAAGAAATTGTTGGATGTCAGTATCCGGACTAGAGAATTTTTTCAAACAAATTTGCCGAGATTACTTATAGCACTGTTTTTTTTTTCTTAGGTTATTTCACTTCCTAATTTCTTAGGTTATTTCACTTTCTAATACTCTTAAAATATTTCAGGGACTGCTACAATGAATATTCAAGATTGGTTTTCAGCGGGGACTGCTGCTATCCCGAGAGTTTCTTCTGAACTTCAATACCCAATTCTTTTTTTTTTTTTCCTCCACCCCATCGGGGGCGGTGCCACTGATCGGGTGGAGGCGCTCTTAAGGGCTTGCATAGTAGGCGTGTTGGCCTACTTTGCGAGTCCTTGGAGTTCGTCGATTATTTTGTTGCAGATGACCGTGAGTTGCAATATTAATTTTGTATCGATAATCTGGTAAATTCAGAGTAGCGCTGCACTTGGCATTTAATGGTTTGTATATATGCAATGGTTTGTATATATGCCATGGTTTGTATAAGTTTAATGGTTTATGACCCACAAGAAGCTGGCTGTGGCAGTATTTAGGTAGTAAAAGCTTTTAAGCACAAACGTATGGCATAAGTAGGGTAATATGCTGAACCCAGTTATGTAAAACTGGCCTTGGGTTCTCTTAACAGCTTACTTGCTTTAGTAAGCAATGGCTTCATTCGTTGCTGAAGTTAATCCATAGGATTGAGATTTTCCTTTTAGCCTTGCTAACATGGCAGTTCTATGGGTTAAGGTTGCTTCCATGGCTCTTCCATAATTAACCTTTAACTGTTCAATGCGTAAGCTACTTTCATAGCTTACGTAGGTATACGAAGTCATTGTAACGTTTTTCGAAAGTTCCAAGTTTTTTTTAAGATAAATTGACAAGGTTAAACTTTAAGGTTACTAATGTTACTGATTTTTCAAGGGATTGATTTTGCTTTGAGCTATTCCCGAGGTTTGAACTGTATTTCGACATGTTCCAGTAATTCCCTTGGATTTCAAACTATTGTTTAATTTAGGGTTTTTGGATTGTCACGTAGTTTTTGAGACGTAAGATTGCCACAAGGGGTTTTCAATTTTATTTATTGGGCTTTTATACATTGCCTGGAGGTTTTAAGACTTTAGTCTCGTGTATGTACCCTGTCTCTTGTCCTATGGGTATTTCCAGGCTATTTTGTATATATTGCCATTGCCCTGGGAGTTTTCATGCAATTGGTCATATTGTCCAGGAAGTTTCCAGGCCACTGCTTGCATTGCAATGTTTTTCAGGCCATTGATTTATTACCATGGATGTTATCAAGCGTTGTCTTAATTGCTAAGAATGCTTTCTGGTAATTCTTAACATGGATGTGTTAAGATTTTTTTCATTGCCATGGATGGTTTTAATTTTTATGGCCATCGATGCTTTTAGGCAATTGCTTATATTGCTGTGAACAATTTCAGGCTATTGATATCATTGACAAGGGAGTTCCAGGCCATTGTTTATGGCCATGGGTGATTTCAGGCAGGCTTTTTTCCATTGCCATGGATGCTTCCAGGCTTTATCGGTATTGAGGTTTTCAGGCTCTTATAATTACCAGTCTTTAAGCGAATGACGCAAAGTTTTTCTTGTATTGCAAGTAAGTTTTGCAAGATTTTTGTTGCTTTGGGTGTTTTTAGGTTTTATTGCCTTGGATATTTTGTCCCTAACATTTACTAAAGTGGGACGTGGGGTAAAATTTTTTTCAAGGCATTAACATCTTCTTGGTGGAACTGCCACTTGGTAATAAGTGTTTGAGCTATTCTGTGAATTTACTAGATGTACGTACATTTTTACTTCAGATGTTTAGGTCATGATATGCCAAGTCTTTATGGTTAATTAGGATGTCATTAACCAAACTATAACTCATCGATGTGGTATAAGTTAATGCTCACCGTAATACTGTAGTGATTTCAAAAGCCAATTTTTTTTGGATTTTAATTTAATGTAACTAAATTATCAGTCTAGGTCAGTTCTTTATAAAACTAAATTTATAGGATTACTACTGGGTTTGTGTTTTTCACTGGGTTTGTTTTTCACAAGCTCCAATT
Source organism: Macrobrachium rosenbergii (assembly GCF_040412425.1). NCBI lineage: Eukaryota > Metazoa > Arthropoda > Malacostraca > Decapoda > Palaemonidae > Macrobrachium > Macrobrachium rosenbergii. The sequence continues at coordinate 18,018,220 of NC_089759.1, forward strand.
TCGGTTTGTAGTTTTGGATCATATCGAATATTTATGATCTTAAAATCCATGGTAATTTCCATTTTTGTTTTGGTTCATGTTAGTATTTTGAAAGTAGGTTTGCTGTTTTATGCCTTTTGTAATTCGAAAAGCTATTGCGTAGAAGAAAACTTGCATATTGAGCAGCAGTGTGTTTTAACTTTTTTTTTTTACATGGTTTTTTTTACATGGTTTTAAAGTTTACTTTAAGTACTATCCAGAGTTTTTCCTGTCGCTTTTATGATTTACAGGTGACCTTGCACTGAGGGGCTGAGAATGCTGGACTCAAGGATTTGGAATAATTGATTACTTCGTGAAATCCTCCTTTTTACACCTGTTACGAAAGTGAGGCTTTAATGAAATTACCAGTGTTTGTGACCCCACAGTTGACCCTGTTTGTCAGAAAGTGTACATAAGCTGTAAATATATCTAAAGATTCAAGACTTTCCTTGGTGGTTCTAGATTTTTATTACTGTATATCAAATTGTACAAAAATATAAAGGATATTTACCGTGACTATATTTTGAGATTTCACCCTTTAGTGTTCAATGTTCTGATGGCTGAGAGGTTAAAAGCTGTTTGCGTGTAGACTGGTATAAAAGGACCTTTAATTTCATAATCTAGTTACTATATGGAATTTTGATTCAAGAGTTGGCCATGCAAACTATTTACTATATGGAATTTTGATTCATGAGTTGACCATGAGCAAACTAGTTACTATATGGGATTTTCAAGAGTTTAACATGAGCAAACTAATCAGACAAGGTTGATTTGGTTCTAAAGATTTAAATGGTTGTAGCTGAGAAAACATGGTTAATTAACTTTGCATCTGAAAGTAAAGCAAAGGTGGCTATAATCTCAACGATGTAAGTCATAGTAAAATGTCTGAACACGAATCAAGTTAATACCTTAATATCGTTAAATGTTAATACCTTAATATCGTTAAATTGTGTACATAAATGTCTGGCTTTTACAGCTAGTTTTCAAAGTCCAGAAAAATATTTGGTATGGCATGGCATAAATGCCTCCCAGCAGTTGGGTGCTGGAGTTGTTTGAACTGATAAGGTCAAAGATGTGTATTGGTGAAAACTAGGATAACAGTGGAAGTCACTTGCGTAAGGGTCGCAATGACCTGTATTATCTAGTGGGGTTAGAATTTGATAAGTTTCTTGTAATGAGTTTCCTTTGGTTGGATGTTGAAGTGGATAACTGACCCGTGGATAATGAAAATTACAATGCAAATACTGTAAATTACGTTCGCACTACAAACGTATTTTTGGATAATAGGGCAGTAGTGAAAGTCTGTGGTTGTGGTTTTATGTAGGGAAATACTAAAGCATTCAATGTTTTCTAACGCTAGTTCTAAACATGACCTAATTACAAATCAGGACTGCAGTAAACAAAATAGGCATGTTAACTCTCCGCGGATTGAGGAAGAGATTGAAAAGAGATTGAAACCAGTACATGGGATACTTAAAAACGAGAAGCTTTCTTTCTAAGCAGGTGATAATGGCAGGAAAAACCACTGGAATTAGCGATCTAAGATTGTTTACGGATGTGATGAGCTATTGAGCCTAACTAAAACTAGCGTTGGCTATGACATACTCCACTGAGTTTTTACATTTAAAGTTTTTTTTAATTTGCTGATAATGTACATTAATCCCTACGCTGTTTGTGTGCATGGGAAAATGTGTACCGTTTAAATTAAACTTACTGAAAGACGAATACTACATGTGATAGCCTCCACTCGATACATCTGATCCAAAACAGGCTACAGGGGTCCAGAGGACGGTAGTTTTATAAAAATTTTAAACCAGAAGAGAAACTGTAGTTTGTCTGGTTCCGGAATATGCTAGCTTGCGTTTTCAAGTCACAAATGCTGTCTAGGCTGTACATTGCTCCTACTTTGCACAGGGCTGCCAAAGTTGTCAAGAGTGACCAATACGTAATTAAACCTTTTGAGTTAATACCACTTGAAAACCGGCGAGGACAAAAATACACGGCGTGCATAATCAGTCTCTGAATAATTATTTGTCGAATCTTAGAATATTACATGTCCTTGGATTTACATGTAAACAGAAGAACTTAACGGATTTTACATTTCTCGCATTTTTCTTTTAAGCAAAATAATGGACAACTTAGCTTTGGATAATCGTTACGGGAAATTTATTGGAAAGTTTTTCGGGAGCTTAATATTTACCATGAAGAGGTTATGTTGTATCCAAGACTTGCTGAGAGGCTTAGATTATGTGTCGGCACGCGTGCGCGTGTTTCCTTTATCAAACAGTAAAAGAAAAGCAATCGCATATGAACTGCTAACGACAGGCCGTCGGTTATGAAAGTCTGGAACCTTTCCAGTATGACTAGACAATTATCGTTTGCTTGTTACTCTCTTCCAGTATTCAGTCAATAAATATACGAGCTTATGCATAATTCGAATATTTTTTATTCTTGAGAAATATCCTTTATATTTTGATTAAATTTTATAAAGATGAACAAATAGATAATCTTAGAAAAATCATACGGTTCTTAACTACTTGCGAAACAGCATTTACTAAATGGGGTATCCATGGAGCCTATGATGTAAGCACACGACTAACTCAAGTTTATAAAGAAAAAAACACGTACACATGCGCGAATTCACGCTGAGAAATAGACGCATACTTACTTAAAACAGAAAAAGCACTGACTACACGTAAGCAGAGAAAAGAATTCTGCAAGTTCCAGAGTTACGACCCTGATGGAAGTGAGATTCCTATTTGAGCTTTTATATAAAGTTTCCCCTTGTTGTTGTGGCTTCAGAAAGGATTTAAGTGGACATGGACCTGCAGATATTTTATTACGAAACAACATGGTTGATTCAGAAATCGATGTGTTATATGCGGTTTCAACCAAAACCGGAAGTCGATGTTTTCCGACATTTTTCAAAGTACCATAAAAGACACAACAATATCCTCAGTAATTTTGAAATTATCAGAGTAATGGTACTTAGTATAGTTCTTATAATTCTTATTTGCTGATAGTTTTGAATCATACTACTACTACTACTACTACTACTACTACTACGAGAGAGAGAGAGAGAGAGAGAGAGAGAGAGAGAGTAATGTCAAAGTCAAGTTTGATTCTGTTCTCCCCCAACCATTATCGCGACCACTATAAATCTGTGGCCAATTGCACATTGTGCAACGTAAGACAGTGATTAGGGAATTCTTGAGACAACGCTGGATACTTGCATAGATGTTACGTTACAACATCGCTACGGTAACACACCACTGAAGGTTACAGAGGGGTTAGTGACACAGGTTGCCCGTAGCTCATAATTTTAGTTTCATGTTACAATTGAAGACTACAGAGTTGGATGGAAAGCTTTACTTGCTTAGATAACGGAAATCGAAACCTTGACTATCAGTTCTTGCGTAAGAGTAAGAAAGGAAAATGGTTCTTTGGAAAAGGGAGGGAATAATATTGAATGATCAGGAATCATAACAAAAATATAGAGAGTGATGTGGTATTTTGATGTAAAAATTAATTTGCATAGAGGATTCAGATATGAGGAAAAAATATAATGCTACCAAGATTCTGCTAGTATGAACCCCCCCAAAAAAGATAGTTTGCAAAGCTAGTAAACTAAATATTAAACTAAATAAAAATTAATATAAAAAGTTTCGTAATTTAAAAAACAAGCGAAGTATATAGCCAAACAATTATGGTAATGGAAGCCAGATAGTATATATAAAACACTGATTTTATGCATATTGTAAATATATAATCAAGAATAAGTAATTTCAAAGTAAAGAGTTATAGCCATCTATGCTACACTGAAACAGGATCACTGTACGAAAAGCCGCTTCTTCCTTGAACGAACACATCCAGAGCCAGCAAATTGCCGTCATTAAAGTGTGCCTTTTACCATGACTAATGCCGCTTTACTTTTGTATTTATAAGGAAAGCTACTTTCCCGTGTGACCTTTTCTCAGCATTTTTTTTTCTTTTTCTTCCAGTTACGTTCGTGCCATTAACTTACTGCTTTGTGGGGGGGAGGGGGAGGATCCAGGACCCACCTATAGGTCCTGGAAGGAGCAATACTCGAAGGACGTCAGTTGCCTGGGGCGGAAAAAGCAGATTGAGGTGAGTGTTGAGGGTTGTTTAAGTGTGTACTTTGTACATCTGTAGTACCATTTGGTAAGAGAGAAATATAGGGGAAGTTGTCGTTATTTTAACCCCAGCAGAAACTGTTGTAGTGATAATTTCAATAGGTTGTGCTTTTGGAATGATAAGGGGGTTACGTTAGGGTTATGATTTAGTACGATATTAATCATATGGAGCGGGTGGTAACATTACAATTGCTCTAGTGAAGGTAGCCATATTATCCATTCACTACTTGTTTATGACTTGAAACGATTTATACGCGTACACACACAATTACACACATACAGTATATATACATACATACATATATATTTACCAACAGGACCTCATTGAAACTGGAGATATTTATAAAAAAAAAAATTACAAGCTTTCCAGGACTAATAGTCCTCATTGTCAAGGATCAGTTTTAATGAGGTCCTGTTAGTAATTGTATTAATGCACAGAACAATTGTGTAAGTGATCAAGTTAATATATATATATTATATATATATGTGTGTGTGTGTGTGTGTACAGTACACGCACATACATACATACATACATACATATATATATATATATATATATATATATATATATATATATATATATATATATATATATATATATATATATATACATATACATATACATATATATATATATATATATATATATATATATATATATATATATATATATATATATATATAAAATTCACTCGAATATGGAACATATGTTAATTACTGCACAAGATATCTAGACACCCCAGAAATTAAAGTTACTAACCAACTAAACTAAACTAAACTCACATGTGAAATAGGACAACACTTTTACCATTAAAATGAGCTTCTAAGTAAATATGTTGCTACAACGAGGTACGTAGGTTACCCGTAACGCTGTGGTAAAAAATCAAACCGCCAAGGTCATTCTACGTAAGTTTTACGTAAACGGAAGCTTTCACTTGAAACGGTTTTCGCACAGGCAACTTGCGTAAATATTTCTTGCCGTGAGTTGCGCCCAGCGAGGGACAACCTCTTACGCAGGCTTGCATTATGACTTCGGAGAGCGTTGGCAAATAAACACATAGCTGGCAACTCATGCGTCTAGCGTTCACCAGCAGTATTTGAAATCTGAGATGACTGTGGGTAAGGCCATGGTTACCAGGAAAAATGACAGGAACATCATACTTTATTATTATTATTATTATTATTATTATTATTATTATTATTATTATTATTATTATTATTATTAAAGATAGTTTTAAAAAATAACTTATTCTTTTTGAGTTTGCATTATTCCATACAAGGCCCTGTTACACATTTTTTCGTACATCACTGAATTACGTTTTTATTTGGTTTACTTAGCTATAAAGTTCATATGAATATTACCAATATCCATTTTTCCCGATATCAGGAACTGAAAGGTATAATTTCCACTGAATAATGTATCAAGTGGCGTCTTTGAAATGATGACGCCATAAAATGATTGATCAACTGTTTTTCAACATTGTTTTGTTATTTATTCTATGTTAATTAACTTCATTTACATACTTGCTGATTATCATGACCAAATCTGAATTTCATTGCAAGACTCAAAGATAGCTGCAAGTTGCAGACGGGAGCAAATAATAAGAAATAGGAAAACTTACTAAAATGAGAGACAAACGAATAATTATGGGAAACAAACAGACGTATATATCTTAACCAAGGTTAGTTAATGAAACAAATGAAATGGAAAAGTATTAATGGAACTTCCATTAGGGAACAATTAATGAAACACATGGGAACAAAATTGCTTCCAGAGACTTCAACCCCTCAAATGTAAGGTAGTGATCCATGAAATACCAACCTATCATTATTAGTAGACTAAAGAATATAAAACAGAGAGAGAGAGAGAGAGAGAGAGAGAGAGAGAGAGAGAGAGAGAGAGAGAGAGAGAGAGAGAGAGAGAGAGAGAGAATCCTTAATATAATCCTTCAGAAAGGTCGTTAGCCTCAGTCACATCAATTCACCTCCCGAGTTCCAAACCCGTTACTCCGCATTTTTAATGCATGATCTCTAGTAGGTGAGTTACTAATTAAGAGAGTGAGAGAGAGAGAGAGAGAGAGAGAGAGAGAGAGAGAGAGAGAGAATCCCACTCTAAAAAAGCGAGATCCTCGCAATTGTTCTGCAATTTGCTTGCAATTTATTGTTGCGAAATTAGGAAGATGCGTAGCTCGCCTGAATCCCACTCACTCTGGAAAACGCACCGAGGAAAAAATCCGACTACCGTGAATGGAATGAGGAAAAGTTGTTGCGCTGCGTCGTCCTCTTGCTATTTTCTTTATGGTGTTGTTGCTTCGCTGACTGCACTCCTCTGGCACATGCTAACCATGGCTTATAGCATACTAATTTGACCTCTGGCCTTAATAAATTTTGTTGCCAAGCACATAATATGTTATGAAAAAAATATCGTGATGCAGTCTCATAAACCTTGGGATTTTCATAAACAGTTTCTTGTAACACGGTCCGTAAGGAATTTAAGAATATTTGCATATTATGCTTAATTGAATATTCATGTAAATATTTCTGTATGCAGACGATTGCAGCAGCCATAATTATTATCTAAATGACTTCTTTCCTTATCCAGGTTTACCATTTTTCCAGCTGATGCTTGATATTTGAGTAAAAGCTGCAGAAGGGATTCTTGTCCTGCGGGATGACGATGAAACTGTAAGCGTTATGTCTAATTCTTTTTATGTCTTTAGTCATATTCGTCTGCGCCCCCACCCCTCCCCCTCTCCTGCATTTCGTGTTAGGTGTTAATAACATTCACGACCCCTCTTATCCCATGTAAGGGTGCCCTTATGAAAAAGAATATTATCAAATATGAATCCTTCTTATCATTCAGTCTTCCTGAAATCTGTTAGCACGGATTAGTTGTGGTTATTTGATTACTCGAGTGAAAAATTTGTGATATTCAATGCTTTCGGGTTAAATTTTTTTTCATAGTCATTCTGCATAAATATTCAAACTTCACACTGTGGTCTATCAGCTTATGTGGGCGATAGGTTTGATTTAGATGTACGACAAGAGGTTCATTTAACTTCTTTCTGCAGGTTTTTTTCTTAAGCTGGTTGTCTTCAGTTTCTGGTAGTGACGTCATCAACAGGTCCCTCCTTAAATTGTTAGTTGCCCTCCTATAAACAGAGAAGTACTGTTGAAGTTATAATACTGCTTCAAGAGACAAAGCACATTAAATCGACAGAGACTTTTGTATGAAAGCAGCAATGTCGTCATGGCGAAGATCTTTGATTTGATTTGATAGTAACAGAAGCAGTGACTGAATACGACTCTCTTAAGAGTAAGAAAAATCGGAGTAGTGTAACACGAAGAGCAAAAACCGAGAATGATGGTTAATCCACATTATCTCAAGTACGGAGATCTTACATACGCATTTCTCTGGTCACTAAATGCGTACATCCGCCGAGAGCAGATCTCCGTATCAAGAAAGGAACAGATGTCTAGAGAAAGTTGAACAGAAAGCGAACAAGATGCTGTTAATGCTGTCGGTAAGAAAAAAAGTACGCAAATTGGACGTAGAAATAAAAAAAAAAAAAAACTCGGGAAGTGAGGAAACTATTTGAGGCAACTCTGCAAATTTCTAAAGCATGGTGGCTTCACACAGCCTATACTGTAATTGTAGAAGAGAGTAGTTCAAAGGGAATAATTCAAAGCACTATAATTAATATGTCTGGACGGGTTGTAAATATTGGTTTACATACAACTTGTATTCCCCTACTCAAACTGTTGGGGGGAGAGAGAGAGAGAGAGAGAGAGAGAGAGAGAGAGAGAGAATTTTTGAATTTATGAGATGGTTTTATCAGTTAACAAAAAAGAATTGAAGTTTGTGCCATTGTCTTTTTTTTTTTTTCAAGGTATATTTATATATGCATATATATATGTATATAAATATATATATATATATATATATATATATATATATATATATATATATTTATTTATTTATTTATAGGAGGGGGGCTTCATACAGGTTATTTTGTGAATGTAAAAGAACCAAGATTAAAAGAAATAATTCCGTAAATACAGTTTCTTACTTAAGGAAAAACTCTTGCAGCTATTCATTCAAAGCACCATAATTAAGATATCTGGACGAGTTGTAAATATTGGTGTGACTGCAACTTACATTCTCCTGCTCGGACTATCGGGGGCGGGGGGAGAGAGAGAGAGAGAGAGAGAGAGAGAGAGAGAGAGAGAGAGAGAGAGAGAGAGAGAGAGAGAGAGAGAGATTTTATAAGTTTACGAAATGGTCCAATAACCTGACAACAATTAATTGAAGTTTAAGCTATTTTCTGTGTATCATTACCTCTCAATCCTTTAGTTCCTTTCTGTCGAATGAAAATGATTTCTGTACTCAAAATTCTGTATATCGATTCACTGAGGATAAATCAACAGTAAATCTTGTTTTATGTGCCGATGGCTGATACAAGCTTCCATCTCCGCATCTTCATCCCAAGTATTTTAGAAAATTCTGTTGAATTCTATCATTTTAAAATACAGATTTCCTTTCATGATAGCCTCATCCCGTTTGCAAATAAGTATAAACACAGGCATGGATTCTTCAGAACTTCCACTTTGCCTAGCAAAAATACCAATACATTTTTAGTTTTTTCCAAAGATTTTCTTTTTTATGCGTAGCATAATGTTGAAGTTGTTTAGTCTATGTGAAAAAATTAGCAGGCTTTCGATCCCAATGCCCTGCATATTATCAGATCTTTGAAAGAGTGGTGAAATTGACCTACTGAATTTTTTTTATATCTTTTGCTGGTGGGTTGGGTGGAGATTATATTGTCTTCAAAACTCTCTCTCTCTCTCTCTCTCTCTCTCTCTCTCTCTCTCTCTCTCTCTCTCTCTCTCTAATGCAAACGTCATTTGCTGCACGAAAACTCGTCAGGAACTGATGAGAGATAGGATATCCTTTAAAGGACGAAGGAATAGGCAGTCAATGTCCTTACGGTACTCGTAAATCTTTGTCACTGAGAAACGTGTGGAAGATACGATGAACTCTGTAGCTCTTTATGTCCAGAGATTCCTTAAAGTTCTAGAGGTTCGTTATTTTACTGATGTGTAAGGAATTGGATGAGTTTGTTCGGAATTGGATGAGTTTGTTCCAATGGAATATATGCATGGTTGACTCTCATTCCATAGATACTATGCTGGAATCAAGCTTGTGTAACCAGTGGTAAACCTTAGAAAAAATATTTGAGACAACAGATTTTTCCTAAAAAACTGAAAAATATCACCTTTTACATCCTTCGATGCGCATTTTAAAATATGGTTTAACTTTTACTTGCCCCAAATCTTACAGTCATTGACGAGACGTAGAGAGCTGAGATCTGCATACCCAATGCATGAAGAAAGTGATTAATATGGATCTGAGATGTTAAAACCCTCTTGAGTCCGAAACTTGCACTCTTAAGCTTCTAAATTTACATACCTGTCAATTCTCACTTTCATTGGCTAGAAATCTCATTGGGAATATCTTGTTTTAACAGAACTTCACTTTACACATTTTTCTTATTTTAATGATTCTAGCTTTTGTTATGTACAAACAAGTGTCTGTTGTATCTGTTTCCGTATAATTCATCGTGCTTAAATGTAACAAATACCACCAAGCATCTCAGGTGTACGACTTTCATAAAACTTACATTCACTGAATACGTTTTTAGAATAATTAATAATTTTTTATATCCTTTCGTATTTTTGATTAAGTTCCGCTTCTTAATTCGTTTCCGTTAGCTTTCTCATTTATCCTTCATCGTTTTCACTGGAATTCTCGATCATCCTCATCTTTCACTTTCAATAGACCTCAGTTTCATTCACATTCATCAGATCTCGGTTTCATCAATATTTACTTTCATTGGTTGTGCCATCTATGTTCACTGCCTTTAACTTTCCCAGTAAATTCATCCGTTTTGCATGTCCCTCTCGTAATTTTCAGTGAATCCTCATCAGTTTTTAACATTATTCTTTATCATGAGTCTCTGACTGTATAATGCTGCTTAATAAACCTGTACATTTTCTCCCTCTGTTATTGTTTTTTCGTCAATACTCATTTAGAAAGATCACTCATTTCAATGACTTCGTAGTATATAATTGTGCCAGGTCTTACTAGTTATAGCTTATCAACTCTCACATCGGTCGCCATTTTCGAACTTGACCCCTTATCAATTTCTATCTCAGGCCATTTGCCATCCTATAGCATGTCGTCAATTTTGTCATCTCCATATCTTATTTTTGTCAGAAGCTATCTCATATTAATTTCCGTTTTACCATCTCTCATTTCCATCGTCGACGAATTCCGTATTTAATATTTTCAGACGTTCGCTAGTGTTCTTTTTTATCGTCTCTCATTTTAACTCTTACCTCTGTAACTCTCGCTTTCATAAGAGCTCGTTCGACCAGATTTTACTTTTCAGATCTTACTTTCCTAGCGTTCACTTACGCGGGGCTCCTTCTTTACCAACTCTCGTTTTCACCGCCTTTGTTTCTATGTAGGATAAAATCTCGTCAATTATTTGATGTTTTTTCTCTTCAGTTCGTGCGGTCACTGAAATGCTCGAACTCTCTCAGTCTCCATTTCGTTCCTTACCAATATTTTTCTCTTTGTGGTTAGTCCTTCCGCGAAAAATTGTATGGCATCCTTATTTTTTTATAATGTCAAGTAGATGTGTGATATTGTACTCACAAACACGCGATTGTCATTTATACGAGCTTTCTTTGTAAACTCATTTTTATATTTCTTCAGTCTGCTAAGTAAAGGACAAGAAGTCGAAAGGTCTTGCAGCGCTCCATTGTTTCTCTTTCCTTCGTGGATTTTGTCTTTGTTTATATATTCATCACGTTCCATATTTTCGTGATTCAGTTATACATACATACACACATACATACACACACACACACACACACACACACAGACACACACACACACACATATATATATATATATATATATATATATATATATATATATATATATATATATACATATATATATATATATATATATATATATATATATATATATATATATATATATATATATATATATATATATATGGTATATGTAAAACCCTTTCTAGTCTGAGATATTAGACCTATGATTGTCATGAAATCTTAAGGGATTACATTGCTAGCCCCACGCCCTTTATTGACCTTTGTAAATAACATATGCCGACGGCTTACGTTATTAGCATATAAAGCACTGCTGGCACACCCGTCCTACGAACATCAGTGGGGTGGAGAGAGGCGTTAGCAAGCTTCATCCAAAGGGTTTTGTCGAATCCGGAACGGCGGTACATCATGGCTCCACCTGCGTTTAAGGAAAAAGGCCTTTGGTATATATATGTATGTGTGTATGTTTTTATATGTATATATACTGCACTTTATACATATACACACACACACACACACACATATATATATATATATATATATATATATATATATATATATATATATATATATATATATATATATATATATATAGAAATAAACAACACATAAGCACTTGTGGAACAGAAATACATTTCTGACTCACATCAGGATCGAACCCAGGTCTTGGTTGGCAGCGGTCTCGTCTTTCAATTAAAAGACCTAGGTTCGATCCTGATGTGAGTCAGAAATATATATATATATATATATATATATATATATATATATATATATATATATATATATCGGTATATATATATATATATATATATATATATATATATATATATATATATATATATATATATATATAACACAAATTTTAAGGCACGAATAACGTTTAATACCTAGTTTACTATACCTCTGGAGTAACTCACACACTAAGGGATTTCTAATTGATAAATGCTTCGTCCCCGGCGGCATTCGAATGGCCTGGTTGAGAAACAGCGATAGACAGTGATTTCGATTATTGAACCAGATGCACCGTCTGTCATTTTTTCTAAATCGAGCAATGGTTCGAATCCTGCCGGGGGCGAAGCACTGATACATTGTAATTCCCCCTGGGGTATAGGTGATTCCAGAGGTATAGCGAACTGGATATTAAACGATATTTGTGGCATAATATTTGTCAATATTAAAAGAAGTCACTTGTGTACAGTATAAGTAATAAAATTTAATATATATACATATATATAATATATATATATATATATATATATATATATATATATATACTGTATATATATATATATATATATATATATATATATATATATATATATATATATATATATATATATATATATATATATATATATATATATATATATATATATATATATATATATATATATATATATATATATATATACACACACACATTATCATGCAGTAAACAATTTAAAAATATATGAAAACAGATGCCCTTGCGTTTGAACTCGCATTTGATTATCCATGAACTCATTACCATACCGGTTCAAGCAAGTCCTGTTAACTGACTTTGTTGTATTCTGTTGGGCAACGTTCTTCAAAGTACATCGACACTAACTCGAGCTTCTAAGTGTAGCTCCTGACCCGCCTTTCCGTTTCGATACCATCCCTGGGAAGGAAGAAGGAACACCTGTTGATCTTTTGTTTGTCAAGGCTGTAAAACCCCACTTGATATTCGTAAAACATTAAGTTTTAGTGCTAACTATGGATTGTGGGGGTGTCTCTGATCGGTCTTGGCACGTACACAAGTGCATTCAAATCTCTTTGATTGCAAAGTAGAAGAAAGCATTTTGGCGTATATTGAACGTAGATAGTTGATATTCAGGTGAAAAATCACTTACATGTTCATACACATTCACTCACGCGTCAGAACACCTCTTGATCTTTTGTTTATCAATGCTGCAAAATCCCATTTTATATTCGTAAAACATTATAAGGTTTAGTGCTAACTATAGATGATGGATCTCTGGTTGGCGTATATTGAACGTGGTTAGTTGATATTCAGCCGAAAACTCACTCACTTACGCATTCGCTCACGCGTCCATCTCCCGAATGAAAAAATGAAAAGCGATGTACTTTGACGGCTGTTGTATCGTGAAAGAAGAGAGTTAGAAAGGAATGGGAAGAGAGACGAGTGGAAGAGAGTAAAAGAGAGAAGTGGGGGAGAATGCAAAAAACAGAAAAGGTTTGATAGAGTGAACAGAAGATAAAAGGGAGTGAGATAACGGATTGGGGAACAAGAAAAGGGTGAGCCAAGAGTAAAGATTAAAAAAAAAGAGTAAGAAGAGAAAAGAGAAGTGTAATCAAGACAGCTGTCGAAGTGAGTGAAACAAGGAAAGAAAGAAACAAAGTTCAGGAAGAGAGGGGAGCGGAGGAGTAAGAGAATAAGGAAGGAGAAGGGAGGGAGAAGGGAGGGGTGAGAAAGAGACTGACGGCCCTTAGGGAGAGATGGATTGAGACTACTCAGGTCGTTGCCTCTACCTGGTGCTTACCTACCTCTGACCTTTCCTCTCTCTCTCTCTCTCTCTCTCTCTCTCTCTCTCTCTCTCTCTCTCTCTCTCTCTCTCTCTTGAAGTTGTTCTAAAAATATTTTTACAATTCTTTTAAACTCTTTCACTCACAGATTGTTCTAAAATATTCATCCAAATAATGTTAATCTCTCTCTCTCTCTCTCTCTCTCTCTCTCTCTCTCTCTCTCTCTCTCTCTCTCTGTAGAAGAGTTGTTTTAAAAAACTCCTCATACCGATTGTTTTAAAAATTCGTCCAAGTTTTGGTAAGATCTCTCTCTCTCTCTCTCTCTCTCTCTCTCTCTCTCTCTCTCTCTCTCTCTCTCTCTGAAGGCGAAGAATAAGAAATTGTTCTACAAATGTTTTTACAATTTTCTTTTCAACTCTTGCTCATACAGATTATTTTGCAATATTCGTCCAAGTATTTTGCAATATTCGTCCAAGTCTCTCTCTCTCTCTCTCTCTCTCTCTCTCTCTCTCTCTCTCTCTCTCTCTCTCTCTCTCTCTTTCTAAAATACTTTTATAAATTTGAATTAAACTCTTTTCCTCAATTAAGATTATTCTAAGATGTTCATACCAGCCTATTTAATCTCTCTCTCTCTCTCTCTCTCTCTCTCTCTCTCTCTCTCTCTCTCTCTCTCTCTCATAAAAATATATTAACAAAATACTGAGCAAGTTCCTTTTGCTAGCTCCACTCCCTCTTTTCTCTCTCTCTCTCTCTCTCTCTCTCTCTCTCTCTCTCTCTCTCTCTCTCTCTCTCTCTCTCTCTCTCTCTCTCTCATAAAAATATATTAACAAAATACTGAGCAAGTTCCTTTTTCAGCTCCACTCCCTCTCTCTCTCTCTCTCTCTCTCTCTCTCTCTCTCTCTCTCTCTCTCTCTCTCTCTCTCTCTCTCTCACAATCATACACACTCCTGGACATTCGCCAAATAGCATGGAGTTTAACACCCTTATCCTAGAGGTCAAGGATCTCAGGTAACCGGTCCTGGGGTGTCCTTTGTAAGTCTCCGTTGCGAATTTATTTCCTACGGACGGCGATCTGAGCGTCAGATTGCAAACAGGTATTTTAGAGCGTCATTGATTTACTCAGTAAAACTCAGATGAACATATATACTGTATATATATATATATATATATATATATATATATATATATATATATATATATATATATATATATATATATATATATAAATATATATACATATATGTATATTACTGGTTGCTTTTTCTAGATATATTTGTACTTTTAACAGCCACAATATCTTGTCAACTTCTCGATTTTCTCATACGTTGTGGATAAGCTTTCATCACTACGAACCTTCAGCCCAACTGATGATCGAGAATCTAAGAAGGTTTTGCATGTCTTACAAATACAGACACACACACACACATATATATATATGTATATATATATATATATATATATATATATATATATATATATATATATATATATATATATATATATATATATACATACAGACATACATACATATGCACATACTGTATATATATATGTATATATACATATATATATATATATATATATATATATATATATATATATATATATATATATATATATGTGTGTGTGTGTGTGTGTGTGTTTGTGTATATATTGTATATTGTATTTTGTAACACTTTTTTTATTGTGAACATCAGCACTCTGTTTGGCAAATAACTGAAGGTGCTGCTGAAGGGTAGCTCTTTTATGACCTATGCGTGAATTATCAGAGCTTTTGAAGTTGACTTCCATACTTCTATCTATAATATAATATTTATAAGTTATTTCACGTAGGGTGTCACTGAACTGTTTTCTTATTCCAGGTGTGACATCAGATTTAGTTCATGATAGATCCTTAGGTATTCCCATTTGCATGTGCCACAGTGTATTAACTTCCCTGCAAATTAAGGGATAACATGATAACATACAACCATAGTTTGTAATGGTTTTGTTTTTTGTTTTTACTGCGTTTGTTGCATTAAGGCCATCTGTTTTTCTTTGGATAAGAGCTAACACTGTATGGTCTCAGTAGCCACTGCCAGTTAAGAGTAGACGGATATGATCTAATCCTACGGTGAATATGCTCAAATGCCACAGTTACTGAAGGTTTGATTGACTTAGGCATATACATTACCCATTTAATATCTAAGACGACCTTCATTTTCGTTATAAAGATTTTTATGGACGTTCAGCCACTCAAACTCTCCATCATGCAGCCCAAGCAACCTCCACATTGCATTTCTAAAAATCGTTTCTCGAGCTTTTTCTGGTTACACTCATTCTGAATACTCTTTTAGTTAAAACTTCTGGTATCGGTTTCATGAAAAAACATCTGATCCCCTTACATTCTTCCCTGTCTAAATTCACTGCTCTCCTTCTACCAATCTTCCTGTGGTCTGTAAACTAATTTGTTTTAAATCCCTCTAATTCTAACAACAAGCTCTCTTATAATAGATGTAGTTTTTCTCGTCAAAATTCCTTCTAGACGACTCTCCCACCCAGGCGTTCTTTAAACGCTTCAGCCTGCCATTAATTGCGCTTTCATAACCATACTGCAGCATCTCACTGGTAATCCAGTCATCTCCTGGCAACGTTTCATTCTCAGTCCTTTACATTGCTTTCAAATTCTCATCAGCCCCTTTAGTTAAGGAAGTAGCCGAAAGTCGTGGCTGACATTGTGTTCAGTAAGCTTAGGCACTGAATGCTAGAATATTTTTCTTGACTAAGGGAGCAGTTACCGATCTCTTTACATTGAACCTAGGGCCTCTTGGGGTCCATATTTCGAAATTGCTCAATAACCATAAAACGTATTTTCACATTAACTGTTTTTTACAATATGCATATATGATGTGTAAAAGTGACTTCGTATAGGCATATATGCTGTCATAATAAAGAGATTTTATAAAAGAAGTTGCTTTATTACAGTAATGTACTGTACAGTGGGGTTAATTTCCACATGCTGTAAGAAGGGTTTTCTTGCAGAACAAGAGGTTATTATTCTCTCTAGACTACTTAATTACCATCAAAAGCACGACTCTCACTTAATTGCTAGTTACAATATGCTGACAAAACATGGGAAACCGATTCGTCTTTGACGTACATACTGATGTACAAGAGTGCTTTCGCAAACGAAGCTGCCCAATGAAAGGAAATAATGGCAAAGGATGCAGTAAGATTGTGCTACAAATGGCAGAAAAAATGTGTCTGATAGCCAGGCAAGGCGACTTGATGGCCTTAAAAGTTCATCTCCCATTCTGTTGCCAGGTGGTTGCCAGAGGTGTAGAACTGATTTAGCACTGCCATTCCTACTATTATATGAGGGAGTTTTAGCAATGGAAGATGCGTGATGGTAGTAGCAGCACTGTGGAAAAAAAATATTTTCTAACTGAGCGATTGGTTACAAATCCCATTACGATGAATGTGGAGGCACTTGGTGTGCTGGGTTTGAGGCTAATTGGTAATGATAAAACGCACACACATCATTTGCTTGTCAGGTACAGTTTGTCTGCGTGTGCACATTTGTCACTTAATACTAATTCTCCCATGAATGGGCTGCTGACATGGGTAGGATCTTTTAATACGTATTCCTTACCTCCAATAGCTAAGGCTGTTTCTGAAAAACAGGATACATGGTGCATGAAAAAATACAAAGCAAACAGAAAATACAAGAAAAATGAATTCAAATAAAATCCAGAACAAATGAATAAGCGAGAATAGCGACAGCTAGGTCGATGTTATTACCTAAAGCAACAGTGAGAGCCAGTTCCAACTTCAACTTGTTATGCGTTAACATTCATGTAAAATTTTGATAATTTTACATCTTAGGACTCTCAAGAATGAGTACACATTCACTCTACGGTGACATGTGTCACGCACTTACTCAAAGCGTACGATTGATGAGGTGGGTAGTAGAAGTTCCACACTGGAATAAAATTCGTGGAAAATGGTCGGGTATGAAACATTCCAATAATGGCTGAACCATAATTACCACGAAGACACTAAATTGCTAGATGCTGCTTAAATACACTGGGAAACAATATTCCAAAATGGTAGACCAAAAGATCTGAAATAAGTGGTGTTAAAATTCTCATTCCTGTAGCTCTGAAAATGCATACTAACATCAAGCAGCTGGCTGGCAGCGTTCAGCGATGTTTTGTTTACGAGTTTCACCAATCTTGGGTGAATCAATGGAGTGGAGGCATGAAGGCGCCAGCTTCCGAATCTCCTTTTTTCTCGCTACTAAAACCAGATGCTATTTCCTTTCTAGTCAAGTTGGAGTCCAACAAGAAACAGAGAAATTCCAAGGACACTTCCCTTTGAAACACCGGCTGGCTTGGGTTTGTCTGAAACTCCACCAAAATAGGCCCTGCCTTGAGTCACCTAGAAACTGTATAGAACTGACTATGACATGAGGAATAAGTACCTGGGGTGCAAATGAAAAATATGAATTATGTTTAAAGAAACATTCGGGAAACGGAGGTGTTTGCTATTTTTATTAAAGATATAAGTTCGACGGAGGAATGTGGGATCCTGTAATGTAGGTCCGACTATACAAGAGTACTTCATATCCGCTTAGTTTCCGACTAGAATCGCGAAAACTTCAACGACTCCTTCCATTAGCAAGAACCTTGAATGATAAGAACTCAGCCTCAATAAAGTATTGAGAGGACTAGAAGTCAGTCGTCGGAGAATAAATAATGGATAAAGGTAATAACGAAGGCCATTTTGACCACGGAACGCTTTGACTTGACTAAGGTGGACCTCAGCAAATCTATCACTTACATTTGCTAGCAA
>NC_089759.1:18041656-18059156 GCF_040412425.1 Macrobrachium rosenbergii
TAACTGGAACCATAAAGGTTCTTGGTAACCTCCTCTCGTTCTGTAATTGTGTGTAATCAAACACTCCCGGAAGTTTTTTGTTGATCATTTGGTTTGTATGATAGTTTCATGTTTACCTCAACATATGTTCTTAAAGGTGTTTGAAATAGTCTCTGCTAATATTGCTACAACTGCTACTAATAGAACAATAGTAGTAATAGTGCTAGTAACTGAACATATATTTGGAGCAGAAGGCTTGCTAAATCCATAATTACAATAATTGTAAGTGTAGTACCAACAGTAGCAGTAGTAGTGGGAATACAGCTTTCTTCTAAGTGAAAAAAAAATGGAAAACACAAAGCAAGAGAGCAAGTTTCTGCATATATTTTCATGTCTTCGTGAACTCAGAGCTTGCGGATATAACCACGATCATTGAAAAGGCGTGTGTTTTATTTTCAGCAGCCTATCTAAAAATTAGTATATTTTTCTGAACATGTGTTCAGTCAACTCCTTTTTTGAAATGTCTGAGGTTAACCTTGCTGGCTTTTCAACCACTTTAATTTTGGGAACTTCATAAAAATACTCAGATCCTGAGACAGTATAATCAAAATTATTTTTTTTATTCATTGTAAATGTACAAAACACTGTCTTTGATTTTTCATTAAACTTTAATTTTCAGAACTTGGTTAAAACAGGAATATGGGAAAATTATTTAGGTAAAGATGCTAATTTTCTCTTTTTGATTATAAGAAGGCCCTTTAAAAAAAAACAGAAGAATAGTGAAATGATTTAGTTAAAGGTATCCCTTTTCTCTTTTTGTTTTTAGGAACTCCCTTTAAAAAAAATAGAATAGGAAAATGATTTAGGTAAAGGTATTCCTTTTTTTCATTTTGATTATAAGAAGGTCCTTTAAAAAACCAAATGCTCTTTTTTTTTTTTTTTTTTATTATCGAGACCGCCAGTCTGACCCTGCCAGGTATTACAAAACCAGGAAGGCCACAGACCGCAGACACTGTCCGTGGGTCCAAGTGAAAGGTGTAAACAACCATATAATTTGGAGGTGTGTCCTAATTGGGGGCTCGTCTTGCCCTCCAGTCGTCTTTCCCACATGTCGCCGATTTGTATGTTGCTTATCCTGTGCTTTATAGGAATCTTTGGTTTTCAGTGATGAATGTGGTTGTTACAAACCCAATTTCACACCATTTTCTTTTGACAAATTGCTCTTAACTGGTATAATAACTTTAAAGAATTCTGCTTCAATTGCCAATAATCTGTTTGCCGGCTTTGAGTCTTGCACTTGTTATTCAGCATACTATGCTCATCTCGTTCGTTTGCTGCATGCAGATAATAGCAAATCTCTCTCTCTCTCTCTCTCTCTCTCTCTCTCTCTCTCTCTCTCTCTCTCTCTCTCTCTCGTGTATGTTAAAAGTATGCATCACCGGATCCTTTTTACCCTACAGTGAAGTCGGTGACACCCACTGGATTCCTGAGGTTCAGTAAACCTGTCCTATGAACACAAAGAGAATCAGATAATAAACTGAATTTCTGGATCCTGTCCAAAAAGGTGACCCCGAGGCAATGCCAGGGGTAGGGTTGGTCCTGGACTAGTAGAGGTTAATCGCATTCTTAAAGGCAGTAATGGAAGGCATGTTTAGTATATGACGGTATATTACAGTAATGTCTTCGGTATTGTCTTTTGTGTGTGTGTGTGTGTGTTTAGGGGGAGGGAGAGAAGAGGGGGACTTATGGCTCTTGCATTGCTGTGGTGAGATTGCAGGACTTCCTTCGGTATCTGTACGTGTTTGGTTTGGTCACCTGGTCACATGATACAACTTAACTGTTAGGATCCATATCTACTTCATGTTTTTATTTCGTTGTTTATTTGTAGAGTTGCATACCGTTATTTTTTATATTACTTATGCGTCAGCGTTATCTGATAAACTTTAATTTCTGAATTCGTGGAAGAATACTTTCAGGAGTTAGTTTAGCAGAGAGATTCAATAGTGTATGAGGCAAAGTATGATGATTAACGTGCAAATGCATTTGATAACTTTTCTTTATATCAATTTTATATTTATTTTTATCTCTTGAGATATCCTATCAGTTTTCTGTAAAAGAAAACAATTGTGCCGGCTTTGTCTGTCCGTCCGCACTTTATTCTGTCCGCATTTTTTTCTGTCCGCCCTCAGATCTTAAAAACTATTGAGGTTAGAGGGCTGCAAATTGGTATGTTGATCATCCATACTCCAGTCATCAGCCATACCAAATTGCATCCCTCTAGCTTCAGTAGTTTTAAAGTTAGCCATAATCGTGCTTTTGGCAACGATATAGGATAGGCCACCACCAGGCCGTGGTTAAAGTTTCATGGGCCGCGTTTCATACAGCATTATACCGATATCACCGAAAGATAGATCTGTTTTTGGTGGCCTTGATTATACGGTGTAGGCGCTGTACAGAAAACTCAACTGCGCCGAAGAAACTTCGGCGCATTATTTACTTGATTAAAATTGATAATTAATTTTGTTGATTACTTAGCGTCCATTGAGCATATGTTTTCCTTGTTTTAGACTCACAACATAACGTAACTTTCCCATAATCTGGGATGAACTTATTGAAGTTCAGCATTTGCATCCAATGAAGTAATAAAATAAAGTGACTGAGTATAATCGCTTTTGTTTCGGCTCTTCATATTCCCTCTCCGATAGAAAATGATAGTATGATGTGGGACTCATTAAAAATTATAAACAGAATTAAGGATTTAAAATGTACAAAATTTCAGATAGTATTTCACGAACGTTAAATAGTATTTTCGCCAATACCAAATCTGAGCTTTCTTTTTCTTATAATTACAAAGTCTTAAAAACTGAACGGTAAAGCCAGTAGCCCCTTACCTTTTTACATCAAGCCATTAACTCTGTTCGTTATTCCTGGACATTATGAAAGTATTAAAAACTTCATCAGAATGAAATAAAAAATACTTAAATCTATGGTGCCTTTCAAACTGAAGATAAAGTCTGAGGCCTTGACATAGATAGTAGTTTGTACTATTACTGAAAAAGACTTTGAAGATAGGGCTGAACGTGGCCAGTAATTGATGAAAATATACTTATGTCTCAGAAACAGCTTACACGGAAAATTCATCCACATTCGTGATAGGGGAGAGGGTAGGACGCCCAAAAAACAAACCAAGATGAAAGTTTTTCCTGCAATCACAATTTCATAGTGGTTTAAAGATTGAAGTTTTTTCCTTAAAAATATCTATGTTATTACTTCAAGGCAGACAGATCCTAGTAATGCTTTTCCTGTAGGATGTTGAAGATCCTATTCCCTCTAGTTTTGTTCTCTTTCAAGGCAAGCGTTTCCATTTTCAAGAAGACTGTGTCACTTTTTGTGATGATAATTCACCCATGGATTTCGGTCCCTTCAACTTTCTTGTGACATGCTTCCTACCAGCAGTATGCTGCTTCTTAGTTGGTTTATCTGTAGCATGAACATTCATTCTAAGAACCTAACAACAGTATTATAATCACATTTTGAAAATATAAAAATTAACTATTCTTGCAAACAGATGTATACCAGTAGGAGTTTGTTGAGATATTAAGTCCAACACTTTCATACTAATCATCACAATATCACATACGTGATGAAACTGCAGTTCAGGAATTCATTGGCGTTAGCATGAAGGCTGCTCGAGGTCCTACAGAATGTTAATGTTGAGAGTTTCCTTTTACAACCAGGAACACTACCCAAAAAGAAGAGATTTTTGCACAATAGGCTGATGATGCTCAAACGAAAATTTTATCTTAAGACCAATGATTTATTTTCGAGCAAATGTCTCACGAATGAAAATATTTATAACCATGAAGGGGAAGAGAAAATAATTCTATTTATGAAGAGATGTAGATAGTTGATTTAATCAGCACCCTCATACCGAAATTCCCTTTTAATATTTTAGTGTCATTTGATATTCATATTTTAGAGCAAATGACCAACAAAATCAGATTCGTTTTGAGTGAAATATATTCTAATTAGAAATCTACAAGATCTGAAAGAGGGGAAATCTTTGTTACCAAATAAAATTTATTTTAATGAATGAAATCTGCTCGAAAATGAAAACGTAACCAGATGTTAAAATGAGAATAAGATGAGAAATTTAACACCCTCTTGTCACCAGACTGACGGACATCGCTGTCCAGAAATGCCTTTCCGGTTTTAATGTCGTGGAATGCTACTCATAATTCCCAACTCCCTATGGAAAATTGAAATGCCTGATAGAATTAAATATTTTAAAAACGAAAACAACTTCGTAGGGTTTGGGTTACCTTAAATAATTTAACTGTCAGTTTTATGAAGGATCATCAAATAAGACGAAACCATTAGCATATTTACACGTTCGTTTTGGGTGTATAGCCTCTGTCACTGTAGAGCGAATATTGTAAACTGAAATTCAACCTGAAAGATGGAATCTTTTTTGTAATAATGCTTCCTTAAAGACTATTAAAAGATCCTGGATTGGAAGAGCAACTTATTCAGTAGTTGTATGTATATGGAAACTAGGACCCCTCTCTCTTTCCCTAATTTAATTTTGTTATAACCTTTCGAAAGGTGGTAACTTCCTTCAAGAAATGAATGATACAGATTGCTGATAGCTGCAACCTACTAAAAAAATACCCTTTTGTCTTGGTTACTGGATAATTCCTTAAAGCACTGAGCGTCCCAAAGGAATTTATAACAGACCATAGTTCACCTTCTTTAGACTCACGTTTACAAAAGATGTTTCCTCAATAGTGCCCTAAAAATGGAGGTGTCTTAGCAGCGAGTGAGAAAAAGTATAATAGTTATAGAATTTTTACAGTTGAATATAAGTAAATGAAGACGCTCGGGAAGCTTGGAAAGGCTGTTAAGGACATAACACTTTTAAGAGACGACACAGTTTTAAGTAAATGCGGCGTAACTTTGATGATACAATTGTTTGTAGTTTTCTCCAAAACAAAGTGTAATTTTCCCAGTCACCAGGATTTAAGGGAATTTTATTTTTAAGTTTCATCAATTAAACTCTAATCCCGAAGAGGCAAAGTACTGGAAAACAGTGTAATTTCTTAATATTAAAAGATATAGCCCCACATTTTTCAAGAGGCGACACTGTAGCCTCCATAGTATTCTCTTCCATTTCTTTCACCTGTTCCTGTCATCATTTGCAATGAAGAGAAGACCTGATGAAGCGAATGATATTATTTTTCACTTACACAAACATCCATTTCATGCTTGTAGCAGGAGGAGACAAAAACCTTAGCGACGAATTTGTAGAGGAAAACCTTTTATTTAGCTTTTGTAAAATACTATGCTGTAACTTCATGAATCTTGATAACTTTACATCAGTAACAAATTAATACTCCGTTGCAATGCTCTTAGCTTATGCATAGTAAATAAATTAAGTTCCTTAGTTTTATAGGTAGAACGATAACTTGAATATTGACTTCCTTATTCACATGGAAAACAATGATGGTCAGATTAAAAGAAACGTAAAACATTAGGACATTCATACTAGACATTTACATATATATATATATATATATATATATATATATATATATATATATATATATATATATATATATATATATATATATATATATATATATATATATATATATATATATATATATATATATATATATATATGTGTGTGTGTGTGTGTGTGTGTGTGTGTGTACTGTATGTGCCTGTATGTGTATGTGTCACGAGTGCGTATGAGTATGTATGTGCTTTATGTCAACTAGCATCCCTTTAAACAATGGCACTGTGAAACTTACAAGTAAAGAAGACTTACAATTTATAAAAAGTAAAATAAAAAAGAAATGATTCAGTATAAGTGAACATATGCACAGTAACTAATTAATACGAGGAGTCATCCTTATTGTCTACGTTGTCGTAAGTTTCGTCGTAGTAATAGTAGTCGTCGTAGTATTCAGGGGGAGGCGTTGTGGTAGTCGTAGTTGTGGTGGTTGTAGGCCTCTTCCTTCGTCGTAGACCTCCGTTGCCCCCAGGCCTGAAAATATTTCAAGAAAAAAATACCATTAGAGCCTCGAGGGTAAATGATGTGGCAAGGGACATAAATAAAACCTTTTTCAGAAGAAACCTTTTTGGTCTGAACTCGGTTTTGAGAACCCTAAAAACATTTACCAGAATCGCTTGACCAACGTTGAAGAAATTAAACGTCTTTTTAATATTTTAATATAAATTTAGTTGCAAAGTTCCACCAATACAGTTTAAAACCACATAAATAATGATGATAAACAGTAATGTCAACATGGAAAGGAACATCAAGTGTAATCATAACATTGAAGATAGTGCATTGAGCCTTGGTAATGGACAAAACTTGAATATTTGGTGGCAAATCTGTGTCTTGCATTTTGTCAGATTCCACAGAAATAACCCATTTCTCTGGGGGAGACATAACTCTAACACAGAAATAACCCATTTCTCTGTGGAAGACTCAACTCTTAACAGATATTTTTAGCTTCGTCTATAATGGGAGGAGTGTAGACAATTTTAAAGTAAATAATATTCAAGATTTCTAATAGAAAAAAGTCTTTTAATAGAAAAAGGCTATTCAGTTTAATAGATAGTCTTGTTATACTAATGCAACAATGTTTTTCTAATTTCCATGTCCAATGATAATGACAGTAACTAGAGGAATTAAAAATATATTTAAAAAAATTAGTAATAGAAAGTAACTCTGTAGTTAGGAGAAACAGTCACTGATCATCAATCTGATGTGTTAACAGTTAAAAATTGGAAGGTGCTATCAATAACAAGATATCAATGCTATAATTATTCTCATTATTTACTGAAGGTTATCAATGTAATCTGCATCGAAATGGCGCATAAAAATGCTGATTTACTGTTAAACTTGTTGAATATTGATTATCATTTTATCCCTTACTGCAATATTCGCACCTTCATTTCAACTTACCACTTTCTAGCAATTACCTGACTTTTTCCTAAATATGGCTTCCTAATGTAACGTATATTACAGGCTCAGTCAAATCATGGTAACAGAATGCTGGGAAAAGTTTGTTCAGTACATCTAGGTTTGCTTCAGAGCTTCTTAGTCCCACCCAAAATTTACTGTTATGGAGATCAGATGATCCTGTACTGAGAGTTCAGTGATCCATTCTCTCCCCATTTACAGTTGATTCTTATGGCCTCAGCTGTTTAAGAGGTGTCACTTCCTTCGTTATCGAGTTCTGTCCCTGTCTGCATTCACATAAAAACTGCATTCCAGAATTTAATGCTTTGGAGAGACTTACAAAATCTTGGTTACAAAGCACGTAGATTCCTCTAAAACACTCATTTTTCGTCTGAAGAGTCTTAATTCACAGTTATCAGAGAATGACAACGGAAGAGCTTAAGTACTTAAGAATATGGTGTTTTCTGGAACGTCCTATTATTATAAGGTTCTAAAGAGTTTATTTTGGACTTGTTGGCCTGAAGATGCTAGTAACTGTCGATTATGTTTTGTTACTTTAAGACCTTAGAAATCGTAGATTTTGGAATTATTACTCAGGATTTTTAAGATTGTTAATTTTTGACATAGGCTTATCAGAAGGCCATGGAGACCGTTGATTTTGACTTGTATCTTTTCTATAAGGAACTACAAACTGCAGATTTTTTACTTCTTACCCTAGGGTCCTAAGAAAAATTGTTGATTCGGATTTGTAGCTATGATGGTCTAAAGAATGTTATCCTGCAATTATTTTTAAAGCAAATGTGTTTGTTTTTGAAATTTTTACCTAAAATTTCTAAAGCCTAGATTCTGGACTAGTTTGGTGGTAGCCTAATGATAACCTGATTTTGAACTTGTTTCCAATGCTGTTGATTTAGCAAGTAGAAACTGGATAAATTTTCTGAGATACTTAAGAATTTTAGGCTGCCTGATCATGTCAGTGAAAGGCTTGGATGTTGCTGAATAACATCTTATTACTATTTTGTTTATGATAAAGGTTTCTAACCCTTAATGATGAATTTTCCTTCCTCCCAATTTAAATATTTAAAAGTCATCTTGTTGTGTTGGTAAATGTGTTAATTTAGGGTGACCATGTAAACCCAGAAGTTAACATAGTGAGAATAGTGCTTAACTTTTACTTCATTGCCAAAGCTATATGCAAAATCAGTAGACAGTGAAATTACCAAAATCGTTCCCAATGATATAAGCAACATCGATAACCACTGGTGCAACCAGACTGATATCGAGGTTTATAGGACGAAATCATTGCACGTATCTGAAACCATAATCAGTAGTCCCTGTGCCGTCCTAAATATACTGTCAGTGTTATCTTCAGACTTGCTTCTGGGTTGTGCTCGAAGCAACAGGTTGTCAAATTAAGTTAGGGGTAAACGGTTACACACAATACTCTTTGAGGAAAATACTTGGATAAACCTATAAAGGAAACTGATATCTTGAAAACGTTAGCAGAAGTTTTTCATCATCATGGCCATCATCAGGTGGAGTTACTTATGCCCATCTAAAATGTTGAGAACTTCACATCATGCTTTCTGTTATCCTATAACAACAAACCTATCTAGACTTTCACTTCCATGATCAACCGCAAACTTGTCATTGCTCTTAATGGAATAAAACCCATTTTGCTAAACCCGAGGCTTATGGCCTCACTCCTTTGTACAAACTGTTTTCAATTCTTCTTATGATGGGTCTGTTTCTGTTAAAAATGATGATACCATATCTTCTCTTTTCTTCATCAACAGGATGGTGCCCTTCAGTGATCTGTTCTCATACCGTGCTTTCCTTTCTTCTTATGGATACTTTCGAACATCTTCTTGTTCGGCATAGTCAAACGCAGGTGAGTCAGTTCTTCTCAATATATTTTAAAATTCCCTTCACACCCCCAATTCAAAGCTCAGTATCACTGTTAATGCAAGTCTGGATTATATCTCTGAATGTAGCAGATGAAAATTGGTTGGTCTTAAGCCTTCCAAAACTAATTACCTAACTATTTCTCTGCCTTGCCTTGTATCCTTCTGCCTTGCTAATAATAAAAAAAAAAATTAGAAACGGATCCCACATATCAGTCAGGATCGGGGCTTGGAAATACATAGCAACATGCCCTGTCTCTAGGAAGCTGGATGTACTCTTTGGACACCATGAATGTTTATCTGAGTAGATATGTCAGATTTTTGTGGGTTAATGTCCCCCATGTATGGTGCCTTGTTCTTATATTAATGGGGGTTCTTCGCAACGCCACTTTTGAATAGCTGAATAAAAGGTTTTCCATTTAGTGAGTTGCCCAACTCTGAATGTCAGTTTGGATTCTCACTTAAGTTCTACAGAAATTATTGCCTGTTGCTGGTTCTATAGATCACTAGTGATTGGTTTTCGGAGGTTTTTGAGTACACGTTATCTCCACTCTTTCTGTGTCATGGTACACTTGAAATTCTCCAGTCCCCCAGATGTTGCATAGCTGTTGCAAGCTAGGACCAGTAGATTTAGAAATCCCTCATACTGTTGCGCATTTCCCTCAGCCCTTTCTCTTATTATTCAAGAAAAGATTTCCTCTAAGCTCCTTCCCTAGCAAGGGATCTGTCATATGGGGATCACAAATACCCTTTCTCTTATTATTCAAGAAAATATTTCCTTTAAACTCCTTCCCTAGCAAGGGATCTGTCATATGGGGATCACAAATACCAAAACTGTCAAGTCCCAGTGATTTCCATGACTCCCATGCATTAATGCATTAGATAAAGACTGTTGCTGTCAGCCGCATACCGTCGTATTCGTTAAGACCATCAGAAGCATTGTTTCCTCTCCAAATTATGTTTTGCGTTTAAGACCGCCATGATCGAAACGATAATTACAAATGCTATTAACGTCTTGAGCATTGTGATTGCCATAAATTATATGAATTTTACATATTTTAGATTTTTTGAACAATTTTCCTGTTGAAATGTAATACATAAACTGGCCGTTAAGTTATTTAATTTTGAAATGTTGCTGTACCTGTAATTCACATTAAGAAATGAATAGAATACTAAATGGCACAATATGCCATTAAATTTAATCCTCTATCAGCGAAAGCAGAGTAGATACTGAACAAGATGTGATCTATAGATATCGATGAAAGTTCAACAACAAAAGAAATGATGATAATGAACTTATCGCTACTGCCCCTACTATTACTACTACTATTACGACTACTGCTATTCCTACTATCATTACCGTTAAACTCGATAAAGACGTACCTTCTGCGACGTAGAGGCCTTCCTTCTGGTCGTTCACCTCTAGGAGAGGCAGTAGTGGTGCCCCTTCGGGTGGGTACGGCATCGCCAGGTCTTATCCGAACTCGTTCCCGGAACTCCGGAATCTCGTATCCGGATGCTCTGGCTGCCGTGAGTATGTCTCCGCTGGGTCTCGCCCCGGCTTCGAGAGTCTCGAAGTAATTTTCGAAGTATTCGATGTAGTAGTCGGCGCTGGAAGGCAAAGGTTTGGATTACTGATAAATATAATTACGAACACTCCGTTTGCATTAGTTGCTTGGTAAGTAATCACGCACACGAGTATCACCTGAATGGAACACACACTTATGACGTGGACATGTGTATGCTCTTGTAAATGTACATGCGTTTAATAGTATTTGACTATTTCCCTTGACAGATTGTGGCTCTTGAGACAAGACAAAACACAGATCACTCTCATATTCATAGACCGTTGATGAACTCAGATGCACATTTGCAGAAGACTCATCATCAGTGCATGGGACTCCTTTACACACACTGCCATTTACCACTATTTTGTACGTACTCTCTGGCTCTTGATGATGATACCCTTCCATTCCATCTATCCAGTAATCTCGAGTAATTTTCTCTCCTCCTTGCTAACATATATCTTGTGCTCTGTACACTCTTTTCACCAACCTCTCATACTCCATTCTTTACACAAGAGTGAACTACTACTAACGGTCCTACTGTTATCTTTCTCAATGAAAACCCTACCTTACACCTCATTCATACAAAACTTACACACCCTAGTCAGCTAATCAATAATCATGATCATCATTACACCATTGCATCTCACATGTCAGCTCGTCAGCTACTAGTGTCTTTTCATTCGTCAGTCACCTACTTATCCCACTTACATCCCTAGAAATCAGTTCCTCAAGTATTTTTAAACTTAAATTAACATTTCCACTCTTGAGAATTCAGCTCTGCCTCTAAAACCGACCCGGCAAAGGATTTCACTCTGTTCAGACAGCATTTCTCTATTTGCATCTTATATTTTACGATATATTTGCTTATTTGCTTTTCTCTCTGCATTCTCCTTGCGGAACTGCTTGTTCTCCATATACTCCCTGTTTACCTTCTCTCCCATTTTATTACATGTTGGCTTCTTCTCTCTAACCTTTAACTTGACCACATTATCCATCTCTTGTTTTTCTCAACACACTCCTTCGTTCTGTCATTGCAGTTTAAATAGTCTATGTGTACCTTAATTAAACTTCATTTCCTCATCTCATCACTTTACTATGCTCCTAATATCACAAATTCTCTTTGCTTCTCTATGACCCCTCAACTGGACCTCAAAGCACTTATGTGTCTTTATCCCTAAGACATTTTTCATGCATTGTCTCCTACTATACTCTCCTCACATCCTTTATGTATGTATATATATATATATATATATATATATATATATATATATATATATATATATATATATATATATATATATATATATATATATATATATATATATATATATATGCATGTATATTCCTTTTTCCCACATAACGGTATGGCTCTCAGCCTGTCTCCCCTGATCTGCGACCCATTACAGCTGACGAACTGCTACGTTCATAATTCATTACGTAAGTCATCAGAGTCATAATGGGTTTTAATACGTGCCCATACAACTATGCTCTTATCAAGAAAGGAGAGAGAGAGAGAGAGAGAGAGAGAGAGAGAGAGAGAGAATCACAACCCACGCATATTTAAATATTTTCCTGTTGATTTTGCTACTCAGTTGCGTTCTCATTTTTGGGAGATAACACCATTTTTCACATTTGTATTTTAACTCCCTGTATCTCAGTCGATATAAAAGTGGTCTCCAGTCACTGGTATACAGCGTAGCAAAGAATTCTGGGTGGAGACGCCTGTCAGTCAGTGGTATTTACTCCGCCCAGAAAATGTCACTTTTTCATCTTTCATTGCTTACTAACGTTTTTGTAGCGTCGCTTCCATATTCTCCTTTGAGCACCAGCTTTCATCTTCGCTCCCTACCCTCTCCTCTGAGACTTTCCAGTAAAGTGGAGTTTCTACCGATTCGCTGTGTATCTCTCTGAAATCTAAACGTTTTCCCGATCTTGAGCATCATTTGCACTTAATAAACGATGAAAATCCATATCACATGATTCATGGATATTGATTTTCAGATTTGGATGGCATATCGCTCAAGATTAGCTTCTCTACAAATACATTACTTCCTTGCTTCTGTAGCTGTCCCTGCAACTCTCGGAATTATACCTTCTTATTTTGAGTAACTAGCTTACTGCCATGAAAATTTCCAGTCTAACTCCCATCATACCAAGGGGCATTATACTGGGGATTTCATTATACATGACGCTTAGCTGCTGAACTTTTCCTAGGCTGACCATGCAGGCTGGTAACTCTCTCAGCTTTTCTGATCGCTTTAACTTGTAAAAACGATGATCAGCCCCTTACAAATCTCCTTGCTGAGAATCCCTAACAGCAAACAGTTTTGACCATTGCCCTGTATTTATAATCCTGAGGAGTACCCTGCCCGAATTTCATCTCCTGTAGACTTTCCTGACCCAAATCTTCTTGTAGACACTCGTTATTCTGCACCACCTCTGCTACTTTGTATATAGGACCATTTAACCGAGGTGGGCGATTTATTCACGTTTCGTTAAATTCCTTTGTACCTATATCAACTCAAGAGATGAAATGAGTACCTAGTAGTTAGCAGTCGCTTATGTTGTGGATCAGGGTATGGGGCTTACAGCTTCACTCTTAAGTACTGGTGTGAACAGGAAGGGTAGCAGACGAACCCTAAGATGGGAAAAGGCTCAGAGGTAAAAAAAAAATTTATATTAACTAAAAACTGGAAGGGTAGCGCATTCTTGAATCACACACACACATATATATTATCTCTCTCTCTCTCTCTCTCTCTCTCTCTCTCTCTCTCTCTCTCTCTCTCTCTCTCTCTATATATATATATATATATATATATATATATATATATATATATATATATATATATATGTATGTATGTATGTATGTATGTATGTATGTATGTATGTATGTATATATATATACACATACAAAACACACACACACGCACACACACACGCATATATATATGTATATATATATACATACATACACATACATACATACAGTATATATGGAACAATGCATCTCACCAGTCAGGGACATCTTTAGGCTCGGCGCAGGTCACGCTTTTCGTGTCAAAGACCTGCCCGAAGGAGCACCCGTTCCTCCTGGGCGTCTCTCCGTTGATGCAGACGTAGAAGTACTGACAGTCCTGGGGATCCGCATACCTAGGATGGGTGACGGCCGTGTCCATGCCCACTTTGGGGCAGGTGAAGTTGAATACCTCTGCAAAACAGGATTCTTGTAGTAGGATTCGCGTAGTGGGAGTCATAGCTTAAAATTCATGCGGAATCATATCGTTTCTAAGTTGATTCGTGAGTCAAGATTCATTTTCACTAGGAAATGATACGATTGGTTTTTGTGATTTGGTAAGTTATTCAATAAACTTTTTTTTACTCATTTTACTTTTTGTAATTGGCATCAAAAGGTGTAGTTAACTTCCTTTAGTATTACTTATATTTTTTCCTCTTTAGGTTCCTGCTGTTTATACATGTCTATGGACATCAGCTAAGGTGTCTATGTCAACCTGCTTTTTTGTCTATATGTTTGTATGTATGTATATTCCGGAGAGTCTATATAGGAGGCAGACGTAGTAAAATTATCATAATATAGGTCTCCTTAGCAACAAATACATGAAAAATTACTGTCATTTAACTTTGTCATTAAGGATGATTCAAATAATCTCCCAAAAACGAAACAATATATAATTCTCTCCAAACATACTCTCTGAGGCGCAGTTTGTTCTCCCGGCCTCTTCGGGCCACACACAGGTTCCGGTCTTCGTCGAAAAGACCAAGCTCTCGGGGCAGGTGAGGGGCGAACTTATCCCGTTGGTGCAGTAGAAGAACTCCCGGCAGTTCGTCTGATCCTCGTGGGGGAAGTAGCCGTTTTGGCGGGGGCAGTTGTCAGTGGGTTTGGGGCGCTCTGGGAGAAGGCGAAAGAGGAATTAATGTAAGTGGTTTTGTTGTCCTAAAATACTGCTGCTAATACTACTATTACTGTTAATAGTCATAAAAATTATATTTTGAACGCATAGGCCCTTTGGAACAGGCAATGCAATGTTTAAAATTTAACAAGCAAAATAGGGCGTTCAATCCAGAAAAAAATGGGTAGATTTCTGAAAGACCGAGATTAGTAAAACCACGGGAATCCGACTGAGAAGAAATTCCAAAACTTGGCCGCATCTAACAACAAAACAGTCACTGAACTGACAGAAGCCTCAACTGCTAGAAAGACGCTATAGGAACGAGGTAAAAACAGAGCTATTGCCGAAACCAATTGCCTCTGCTTCAGTCCTGTTGAGATGGGCCAATGGAGCCACACATTTAATAGTGAAGCACTTACGGTTATATTACAAGAGAACAAAACACCAATAGATAACAGCAAAGGAGAAGTAATGACCCTGATCAAGTCATAGGACCTCAGTTCAGCTATGCTCTCGTGCTGAGACGAAGAAGGAGCAACTGGAGGTTGAATGTGAATAACCAAAGGATGCAAGGTGAAGGAGCAAGGTTTAGATAGGGTTGAATACCTAGCAAATGCTTGAATAAGATTAGAATTTAACAATCCAGGAACAAAACAAGTAAACAAAACAACAAAATTTATGAGGACACTGAAGATGGGTAAGGGAGAAGACCCTGTGGAGGCAACAAGAACATATTTGAAAAGGTTAAATACACTAAAGAGTGAAAGTAACTTTACAGAGAAATGGAGTAAAGCCAGTACTTAGAAGACTGGCTAACGTATCCTTATTCCAGACGAGATTGAATGTACCAGAGACGTTAAGAGCGAAATGAAATGAATTCACAGTTTCGCACAGTACAGAAAGGGCTTGAAAGAAGATCCCCACGGAACTTGCCCTGCAGGAACCAGACTAGTGGTTTAAAAGAAGGTTTTAGAAAGTGAAAAGCTAAAGACAAACACATAAATTCATGATGAAGACATTGCAGAGCTTTATAGCCTATCTTATAAACTTGCTAATAAGCAACTTTGTTCGTGAAAATACTAAACAGTGAACGAAAGTGAAAAGCTTAAGAAAAAAGAAAAACACAAATTCATGATGAAAAAAATTGCAGAGCTTTTTAGCCCATCTTTCAAACCTACAAATAAGCAAATTTGTTCGCGAAAATATTAAATAGTAAAAAAAAAAAAAAAAAAAAAAAAAACTTACGCAAATCTGGTCTTCCTTTGCAGCTGACCTGGAAGAGGAAGTCACACTTCTCGACCTTCGGGTTGAGGTCATTGAAGGCCATGCCGTCAGGGCACAGCTTCTCGGTCAAAACGTTGTCCTGGCACTGGTAGTATTTGTCGCACTGGACGGCGTCCGCAAAGTAGCCGTTGGGGGATGGGCAACTCGAGAGTACCTCCTGGCCATTGACTGTTGGAAGAAGTGGGTACCATCAGTACTATTGCTATCACTACTGTTATTGGTAATGTGAATTTATGTTAGCAATCAAGATAGCGTTTATCAATTGTAAATTATCATTATCATCACCATCTGTTATCATTATTATTACTTTTATCCCGATGACATATCTTGTTAATAATAATAATCAGTTGAAGCTAATAATTACTGTAGCTGTTGTGTCATATCAAAATTAAATTATTCTTCTTTCTGGAAAAAAAAATAAATGATAGAAGAAAATAATCATTTAAATAAACGTGGGAATGCAGTAAAAAGAAAGGATCACTATAGAAAAAATAACATCAAGATTTTACATTGATCTTGGTGACGAAATCTCTCTCTCTCTCTCTCTCTCTCTCTCTCTCTCTCTCTCTCTCTCTCTCTCTCTCTCTCTCGTATGTCTAAAACGAAACTCGGCGTTGCCTTTCTCTAACTGGATCTCCCGCTTCAGAGTTTCACTTATTGCCAAAGGGGTTACCACGAAGCAATTACGGAAAAGAGAACCTGTGGGCTTATAACAGTTGTCGAAACCTTTACCATCGTACAGCCCCTCTCGTGCTCTGGTCTTTCTCGTCGTCATGAAGAGATTATACGTACATACACACAGATTTATAGAGATATATACTACAAACAAATACACACACACACACACACACACACACACACATATATATATATATATATATATATATATATATATATATATGTATATATATATGTATGTATGTATGTATGTATATCTGGCTCACATAGTGATCGAACCCAGGTCTTTTAATTGCGTGTTTCAGTTGGTAGCGCCCTTTCCTTTCAATTAAAAGACTTGGGTCCAATCCCGATGTGAGTCAGAAATTTATTTCTGTTCCACACGTGATTGTGTGCAGATTATTGCAGTTATATAAAATATATTTGTATACGTATATATACATGCATATATATATATATGTATGTATATGTATGTATAAAAAATAATTAAAATTCGAGACCCCTTCCCGATGTTACTCGAACCTAAGAAATGTTCTAAAGCGAATACAAAGTTTCTGCCACCCGAGTTCTCCGGGAGGTATTCTTGCGTCACGTTTGTAATGTGGTCTTCAGTGTGGTCTGAAATGTTTACATCTGACAGTTGTAACTTTCGCTTTTATTTTCGCAGAGTTTTAATTTCGCCTTCCTTGTTAACTCTGACGTCCAGATGGCTATGATATTCCCCAGCCAGAAAGAGTGTTAGGATTCGATTCCTTGGCTAGGATTATGTCCTACCGCGCCCTTTGCTGAATTTAGTAGTAAATTGTGTAAATGGTAGTTATTCTATTGTGATAGGATACAGACAGGTTTGAGGAGGGCAGCTGTAGACAGTTTGTATATAGTGTTCATTTATTCTTCTCTTTAAAAGCAGTCGATTCGAAGGCCCTATCAACACGACATAAAACAGACTCAGTCAAAAGAATAAATATGAAAGTTTCCGTTCAAGGTCCTCAAGACAACGCACCTTCCAAATCATATATATATCAGATCACGAGTCAGATGATAAATTGAGAGAGAGAGAGAGAGAGATTTGCAGTGGAGCATGCCTGTGATATGCTTTAGTAAAGGTACCTCTTTCTTTGGACTATCAATTCGCCAAATATGTTTAACCTGATTCTCATTGATCTTTTATTTGTAATGTACATATACTGTTTGTATTAACTGATC
>NC_089759.1:18061656-18066656 GCF_040412425.1 Macrobrachium rosenbergii
TAAAACTGGAAATTTGACCTAATTTTCATGCAAAATCATTATCTGTCTCCATAATATGAGATGGAGTTCCCTTCTTGAGGTCAAGAGAAAAGTGTGACAACGAGAGAAACAAGAAACAAACAAAATACCAAAACAATACCATGAGTCAGAAAAATATAGGTTAAGAAAAAATGTAAGACCAGAATCATTGATCAAATGAACTACCTTTGAGTCAGTCACCTTAGGCATGTAGACAAAATATGGAACACCCTAAATAACTGAGCAATAGTACAAACGGGGACAAACGAAGCACAGCATAGCTTCGATAACTTTGATAAAGAAAAGAACCCGTAGAAACTAATCAGTATACAAGGGCAGAGTAGACAGGGAGGTAGATTAGTTATAATTGATAATAGTGTTTGGAGATCATGTGTGCAGTTACCCACAACAGTAAAATATTCGAGATAATAAATTTGCGATACTCAATTCCATGGCAAATCTAAAGTTATAACTATTTTTTTAATTATCAAAGATCATTTGAACGACAGAGAGAGAGTTGGGAGGTGAATGTAGAAAGAGTATGGAAGGGAGAATAAACAATAAAAGGTTAAATATGTGGAGAATGTCGGTGAAGGAGCAGAGGATATAGACTCAAGAATTTGAGGGGAAAAGGTTACAACATTAAAAGGAATTTAAGCTTCAGTCCCTGAGGTTTTGACGTCATTGTACATCAGATGCCACAAGTTCAGGGTTCCAGGTACCAAAGTAGGAATTTCCCCAATGGAAATCAAACATGCTCTATGTCACATAACCAAGAGCTTTTTAAAATACCCAAGATGGTTTGCACGGGAGCTTCTGTGCAGAGAAGCTTAGACCATCAGTAGAAATGAAACAGTGATCCAAAGATGCAGGGTGGTGTGGGCTGGGGAGGTTGGGGGTAGGGGAGTGGTTGTTGTTCAATTTTGCAAGACTGGTTCAAAGAGTTTAAAGCGAATGAGAGATCAAGAATGTTGAATGCGTGGCTGTGATGATGAGAATCGTGGCTTGGTTGTTGAATAATGCGTTCAATAATTTAAGTAACATGGAAAGTAAAGGCTTCATTTCCTAGCTCATCATTGTAAGTGGAACTGAACAACTGTTGGTGTTGTATATTATTTAAGGTCTCTGAGCCACAGGACTTAAGCATGTGTGTCAAAATGCAGTAAAGACTTATGGAAAGAAGAAAGATGTGAAGTTTGTTGAACTGGCAAAGAATAATAAGAGCAGGGAATAATGGTAAGAGGAATTTTCAGCAATACAACACGATAATGAAGAGATTCATAATTAAAAAGTCTACCTATAGATGCTTTAAATGAAATGACAATGGGAGTAGAGGTTGTTGTAAGAAATTTGGAGTGTCACTGGACAGCCAAGCTGAGGGGGGGATAGTTTGGGAGGGGGTAGCATTGTGATGGTCTTGATTTGTAGTTGTTAATAAAGTCCTTTTGTCAGTAATGATGCTTATAATTGTAAGGATATGTTCAGTAGAAATTACTTTGACTTCCTCTTCAGGTAATTATCAACTGACTTTTGGGGGGTCACTAGCATAATAGTTTTTTATATTGACAGTACGGTAATATGATAATGATGACTATAAGTTTACATCAAATTGGTAAAGATATTCATTAAAAATACATCCCCCTTTTTGAATTCGAAAATGGTAACAGCACATATTCGCTTTGAGAACTGGACTTATATGTCTTCTGGTTAAAGAATGGGAGAACAAAATGAAAGATTATTCCGACAGTTTAATGAATGCTATTTAAAGTTACCAGTGAAACAAACCTGTCTCTTGAATCCTGTAGACAGTTTGCCCTTTTGGATCGCAGGAAACGTCGGTTGTGCCATAGTGCACTGCCGCAAGGCTTCCTGACGAGGCAGTCTTGGCTACAACTCTACTGTACAATAGTGATTATTAAATCCAGGCATGTGGTGTTATGGTGCTGAATATACACTATGGAACCGGGTCTTAGTGACTGAAGGAGCTTGGCGTGAGCGTTAAACTGTTTCATTACTGACCTTCTAAGAACAGTACATTTTTGGACACATTTTTTCCGCAAGCTTCATGCATTTGCTTAACAAAATCACTCTTGGAGGTGGGAACTAAAGAGTGAAGAGAGCATCCCAGTATTATGAATGTGGGTAATGACTGTGTAGGCGAGGGCAGGAGTGTTTGCTAATTAAACAGACCCTGAGTAAATTCAATAATAAAGATTTCCACTGTTGGTGAAGTCCTGATGAAGAGAGGTTTCATTTCTTTTGCATATGCATTAGCTTGGCTACTGGACCGGAGAACTCCCCATATCTTTAGAAAGACAAGAAAGTTGGTGGTGAAAACTGAGGTCAACGACAGGTGCAAAGGCGTGTTGGTACTCCTAGCTGAGAAAAGTTTTCAAAAGGGATGATATATAGGAACCGAAATTATTTGACGCCAACGCGACTCGCTCCCAAGAAAACAGGCCATGATAAGGCTTTGTAACCGAATATTCTTTGGAGGGATGTGGAGAGTGAGACCTGGAAAGTGTTGTAAGACTCGGTAGCTAATTTAAAAAGGAAGAGACAATGATAATAAAGAAACACGAGTGGCTGAAAAATAGATTCGAAGGTCGCACTACGTGTAGAGGAGAGCTGGCGTCTTAGTGATGATGTTTCTGTCTAGTTGTGGAAGATTTCCCGGCTACTGGAAGAATAAAGTGTTGCAGCAAAAAACATATGTTTTCCTCTTATACTTTCTCACTTTCGAAAAACATCGTAATATTGTTATCATTATTATTGCTGAAACTGCTGTTTGCGTTGTTTTTCAATATAAAGATAAAAAAATTGTATAAGCGGTATCTTATATGATATTGATCTTTTGAATAATGTGCAAATTTCAGTTTCATCTTCACTTTCAAGAAACACTATGCCTGCATACGTGGACTGTAAGAGTAGCTTCTCTCCACAGAAGTTTGCCTTGAACAATTTCACGTGTCACGAGAGAGAGAGAGAGAGAGAGAGAGAGAGAGAGAGAGAGAGAGAGAGAGAGAGAGAGTAAAACCTCCCTGGAGAGGTGAAAGGATCGGTAGCTTCTTGCGGTTAAACCTAAAATTGATGTTAAATATATATAACAACAGCAACAATAATAAATAATTTTGCTTTGTTTTTAACAATGGCAGTTTCAAAGGTGATTATGAACACTATTGTGGCAGTTTGTAAAGTATCTCTTTGTTTCATCTTATACGCGCACACCATAAAACACAAGAACACATATGACATATAAAGATATAGTTTTATATATACATATATATATATATATATATATATATATATATATATATATATATATATATATATATATATATATATATATATATATATATATATATATATATATATATATATATATGTATATATATGTATGTATATATATATATACACTAATCACTTATGATTAGATGTACCTATATGCATAGGAATATACGGCTATGTATGTGTAGGTAAGCTATGCGACTAAAGTGTATCTGGCTATATCTAGTAACCTAACTAGTGGTAAGAGGCTTGGTCTGCGTCAGGGCTTAGACTTGAGGTGCACTTTTATTTTAAGATATTAAAGAATATTTTCACTTCGAGTTCTGCTACGAAGTATTGCTGTAAAGCTGGTAATTCAGTTATGGAAATGAAAACACATTTCTGGGAATTAAAAACAAAATCTCTCCTTTTTGAGGCGCTGATGAAACGTCTTTTAACTGCTGATCACTTCAGTGAAATAATGAAATTGATTAACAGGGGTCAGCTGAATAGAGGTACTTCAGTGAACTACCTTGTAAGAAATGAAGAAGTAAGCTCAATGTATCTTTAAGAGAGATTCAACTTACGGCGAAGGTAGAAATCATGACCAAAGCATGACTCGACTCAAAGAATGTCGGAATGTAAGTCATTCTGAGCAGATGTTGAAATTTCAAAAAAGTTGATCGAACTCGGGAAAATATTGTTGACTTCATATGAATCATGACTAGCTTTTGTTGATTTCTATAATGATCGCACAAACAAATGAGGAAGAACGCCAGAAAAACACTTTCTTAAGCAGGCAGAGTAGTGAAAGTTAAAGAAAGAGTAAGAAAAAATTCACAAACACAAATGCACATAGAATATTGCACTCGTAATGAAGTAAAATTTGTAAAGGAAAATAAGATTTAAAGAAGTAAGCAAATGAAAAAGTATTTAGTGGCAAATGAATTTCGTCATATGAAGTTATTACAAGTCAGATAACCATAACAACAGATAAAAAAAAGAAAGGAATCAAAATAATAAGCTCAGTGGATGAAAGAATTGACCTCCGGACAACTTTTATCCACTTACTATACCTATTCAGTTTTGAGCGAAGAAATCATTGCTCATGACTTTGTTGACAAAGCAATCGCAGTGTAAAAATCATATAAAGATTAGCCTGCAGTAATGTTCTATTTAATGTGAGCAACTTTCAGATACAAGCAACGAAAAGAGGGAGTATATAAACCAAATAATTATGTTTCTGGCGCCAGAAAGAATAAAATAAAAAAGGCAAATTAAATTGAACGCCTTTAAAAACAAATTTTCATTGACTTCATTAGACAAAGGCTAATGACACAGCAAGTCTGAATGTGACTAAGGTAAAGTTTAACTTAAAATGCAGATTTACACTGGAGGGTATGTTGTGTGTGCTCTTGTTGGCGTGAAGGACGGATCCTTGAAGTTATAAGGAAAACATCCCAGTCTTTAATGGGGAAGTATGCAATATATGAGGTTATAACTACTCAGTCTTAAAATTGATTCTAAAATCTGGCTGTAGATGAAAAGCATAACAAAACAGACTGAGAAATGGTTCTTTTTCATCTCTGAAACATGAGCTTACAAAAATATCTTACTTTTTCAAGCATCAAAATCCATTACTTTGAAATCTGAGGAAAAAAGGATTTGTTTGAGGCCAAACAGAATCTCAAACAGCTATCGAAAAATGGCTCCCC
>NC_089759.1:18069156-18081656 GCF_040412425.1 Macrobrachium rosenbergii
CGGTACACAAGT
This sequence comes from Macrobrachium rosenbergii, assembly GCF_040412425.1. Lineage (NCBI taxonomy): Eukaryota > Metazoa > Arthropoda > Malacostraca > Decapoda > Palaemonidae > Macrobrachium > Macrobrachium rosenbergii. The sequence continues at coordinate 18,069,169 of NC_089759.1, forward strand.
CTTTGGCCAAACCCGACCGTCCCCTAAGGCGCTCTGGGGTCTGGTTCTTCGTGAAGTCAAGGGGTTTACCGCTGGTCGGTTTCACGTTTTCTTTGGTAGCAGACAAGGAGGTTTCCGTATGGGGCTGTGCTGACGTCTAAAGTAGCCCCCTCCTGTAGCAGAGAGAATGATGTCATTTAGAAGTATTTTGCAGTCTCTTCAGCCATTTGTTTTATTTTTTCCATTTCGTATTCAAGTAGATTACAAACGGTCTATGTACATAAAATAGAGGAGACGATTAGAGTCTCGATAATATATTTAATTAACGGCTTACTGTAGTTGTTATGCGTTGCTCTTACCTTGTGGGTATTAGTGACAGACACATAGACAAAAGAAAGCGTTGAGAAGGGAAGAGAGCTTTATTGAAACAGGTAATAAGAATCATTTTAATTTTAAGAACCAGAGCCTTAAACGTCAGTTTTCCTCTTTTGAAAATGGCGTTTCTCCCCACAAAGATCATCTTTGAGAATGGAATTCCTCACGAGTTGTTGACATCAGCTACCTTTTCAGTGTGTTTAACCTTCAAGGTTTGCGTCTCCCGTTAGATAACTAGTAAACTATGCATGTTAAAATCTTTTGAAGATCTGCACATTTTATAACTTTCAAGTAAAATAGCACAAAGTTATTTCAAAGCACAGATGTCAGTGTTTGTGATACGTGTGGGACATATATATTTTACAAGAAACAACTTTCAACTATATCATCAGTTTTGATAGGAATTTTTTTTTATTATTCATGTGCCCATGTCGTCAAAATTGGGAGTGATGTATGAGAGGGTCGAGACGTGCTTTTCAGAGGCTAAGAGACCAGGGTATCTTCATCCTGTGTATAGATTTATAGGAACCAGTTGTGAGAGATATTTTCCCTGGGGTTAGCCGATGGCACGTCTAAACTTGGGTTTAATTACTAGCGGAATATCCGTGATGTGCAGAGAAAAATATGAGGTTGCCATTACGTTTTATTTTTATTCAGTTATAAAGATACATTATTATTATTATTATTATTATTATTATTATTATTATTATTATTATTATTATTATTATTATTATTATTATTATTATTGAAGTTCAAGTAAAGTTATCTTGTGCGAGATTTTCGCAAAACTGATTGTTGTGGGAAAAAAGTAATATCTATTTCATTCTTTCCAAAGCTCGTGCAGTTTTCTCATCCTTACTCGCAAGCTTAAGATATTTAAGATATTTAAATGAGCCTGACAAGTTTGTCCATAATTGTGCTGCAGTACTTCTAACACCTGAGCTGACGGTACAGCACTATTGTGTTTGTATCTTAGTTTGCTGAAGTATTTTCTCTTTCTAAATTTTGGTTTTGCTGCTCCGTTCTTTGGCCATCCAGACAAGTGAACAGCCATATCACTCATTTCAAGCCCCGTCTTTTGCTCCACCTCATTCCACTTTTAAGTAAGTTAGAAGTCAGTGCACATTCTAATTTTGAGTGAAAATATACCATGCATGGAGAATTATTCGCACTTTCTGGTATCATATCCAAGCAGGCTAGCTGCTTTGCCCTCGAAAACCGAACAAATGCCATTCATACTTCCTTATGTTCACAATTGTGAAGCTATTGCTGACCCCTTGTGAAGACTGCGCTCTTATTTTTCACTTCTCAGTTGCTATTTTCCTTTTTTAACTCCTCTTAATTCATATCTCAGTACTTCTTAGCCCGTTCATATATAATTTGCTCGCAAGATCTTTTTGATGAAAACAAAGCAACGCATCAAAGATCAGTTTAATTGCCATTCTGTAAAAAAATCTGGATCTTCTGCTACCTGTACTTTGCAGTCGCCTGGTATTTTATCATTTAACAGCCTTATCTGCTCTTCATTGAATAGTAAACTGTTTAATCTCTATTATTTACAGTTCAGCTATCACCGATGTGTCAAAACTTTCTTTTTCTCCTCACTTTTTGCAGATTGTGGGTCTCTTTTGTAAGCAGTTGTGCATCTTTCACAAATCAAGAAAGGTGATAGTTTTTTTTTTTTTCGTATGTACAACATCTGTTTCCTCCCGAACAGGTTAATGCTCCTTGGGGTTCCATTCTCTCACGATTTCTGTTTTTGCTCCTCACCATTGACTTTTCAGTCTACCATTTTTTTTTACGTATGCTTTTGTAAGTAATTATTCAACTTAAAATATGTCTGCGCCTCCCAAAGTTTCTGTTTTTTTTCACCCTCTAATTCACAAATTTGTTTCTTTCACCTTCATAATTGATCTTAAGAATGATCCTTATTGGGATCCGATGATAATCTTTCTTAAAAAGTTTTCCATTAGATTTGTTTGATTATCAGTAACTCTGAGAACTAATTCCACCAATATTCTAGTATCTAAGTTGTCTTGGAGCAATCACGTACTTGTTGGTGTTTATCATTTTTACAATATTTTTTTTCTCTCAGTGACATGCTCTCCTTCATTTCAGTTACGTATCTTTCATTTCAGACCATTAATTTGTTTATATTTACTGTATTTTTCTTTCCAGGAATAAATTGAATGTAATATCTCACAAACGATACTGCACCGTTGTTGCTTTTTTACAGGTATTAATTTGGTGACTATTCACCTGAGCTGATTCACAGTTCCTGTAGTTGAAAGGCGGATATTAATATACTTTCCTGGCCATTAACTACATTTGCTTCACGGAGAACAATGAATAACTTGGTTTAAAGTCTCTTTTTTTCATTCGGTTCTTAAGATTTAGAATCTTGCTCCTCTCTCATGGTGAGGGTCGAACTGTTACGTTGGAGTGAAGCACCACTTTTTAGTTTTCTGTAAAAGAAACCTATTGAGATGGCTATTTGTCTGTCCGTCCGCACTTTTTCTGTCCGCCCTCAGGTCTTAAAAACTACTGAGACTAGAGGGCAGGAAACTGGTACGTTGATCATCCACCCTTCAGTCATCAAACATACCAGATTGCAGCCCTCTAGCCTCTGTAGTTTTTATTTTATTTAAGGTTAAAGTTAGCCATGGCCGTGCGTCTGGCACCGCTATAGGTGCCAACAACACAGGCCACCACTGGACCGTCGCTGAAATTTTCATGGGCCGCGGCTGAGAGTTTCATGGGTCGTGGCTGAGAGTTTCATGCAGCATTATACGGTGCACAGAAAACCCGATTGCGCCGGAGAAACTTCGGCGTATTTTTTACTTATTATTTCCCAGGTCTGGCTTGATCAGGACATTCGCGTACCCATTCTCGTTGCCTCCCCTAATAGGAAACGAGCATACACTGGGGCATAAGTATTCATATAATGCTTATGTATTTAAACTGACAACCATATGTTCATAATTTTGCTATTAATGGAAATTAAAACTTGATATTCATAACAGGTTTATTGAACATAGAAAACAAAACAAAAGTATTGTCTTGTACCTGCAACAAATAATTATATCAAAATATATCAAACTTTCATTGCATGGTAGAATTTGCGTTAGTTAAAATACATATTTACAAGTGTTGTAGAGCTTTAAAAAAATAGGAAGTATTAGGAAATACAAAACTTCCTTGAAAGGCACTTTCGTATCAGCTTGGAAATTCTCTTCCCTTAGAAACAGGAGAAGTATGAAACTAGACAGAAGTAGACGGATGAAAATGAAAATTTCTTCAAGAGAGTAATTCACAAAAATAATGAAGAGTTGCTTGAAAATTTAGGTTCCTTATTTTGGTTTGCTAAAGAATCCCTGATACCATGAGAAACAGGTGATTCCTTTTCACTACATATAATTAACCCTGTTGATTCTACCGATCCTAGAAATCCTATCTATTGATTCCTTGCCCTAACAAGCGTACGCCTGAGGGGGACTCTTCTTGCCGGTGGGGCTGGTGCCTCAGTGGGTGCTGGGGTAGGGGCAGGAGCTGGGGCAGGAGCTTCTTCGTCAGCAGGGTAGTCCTCATAGAGTGGGGCTTCGTCGTAGTAGGCATAGTCATCGGCTGGGGCGGAAGGAGGGGGAGGAGGTGGGGGTGTAGTAGTAGTTGTAGCACCAGGACGTCCAAGGCGGTGGGCTTGACCTCCAACAGGCCTGTAAAACAAAATACAACATGACAGTCATCAAAAATGGTTAGTTCGGAATTAAACCTCCTAGAAAGTTGTTAGTTTCTTGTAGCAAGGGCTTACGACCAAAACGGCATGGGTCTCTCAATTGCAAACAGCAAAATGATTCATTTGTATCATCACTCTGAGCTGACAGATTAAATCCAACTCTGCTGGAGAAGCCATTTCATAAACAAGTAGCACAAGAGAGTGGATATTAATCTTTGCCCCTCCCGCGAGGCAAAACATAAGTCAGCCCAGTTTGTTAACTTCTCTGCGAGTTCCGGTAGAAAAGCCTAACATAGTGACCATCATCTTTTGAATCAAGATCCTTGCATATTCATTTCGCTCTTATGACTTCTGAAATCCTTATCCTAAACTGAGACATTATTATATGCTTTCTAGAGTTAGGAAATTTCTGTTACGCCTCTTTGCGAATTTCAGTTTATAAGTAACAAAATTAACATCTGATATTGATAGTGATCTTTTTAATGTGGAGTCCTTATGAAATGCATCATATTATTCCCCTTGCTTCACCTGTCTTTTAATTGTACTCTTCGCTCACACTATTATCATCCATTGCGTTTACTCCCAAATATTTGTACGTGTCTATTGCTTCCATTCCTCTGTCATCCATGTAAACATTCCTTACTCCATCTTATTCTTTTCCATTTACCCACATATCCATGTTCTTGCTCAGATTCATTCTACTTCTCCCCTCGCAGACATTTCCAAACATCTTTACTGGTGTCTGCATTTTCGATTTATTTTCCACAATTAATACTGTATCATTTGCAAACTAAATATTTCCCATATCCATTCACATTACCTTCCCTTCGACCACAGCTTTGAAGCTAAATCTAATTTCCTTTCTCTGGCTTCTCACATCATTCCATCCATCAAGATGTTAAACACTAAGATACCATTGTTTCAAACCCAATTTTACACCAAACAACTATTCTTCTGTCTCCATATCCACGCACAAGCTTTGCCTCAACCATAAAGGCTTCTAATTACTTTTAATAACATAATTATCCTTTCTATCATACATCCTTAACACCCTCCATATTGCCTCTGTATCACGTCTGTCATGACCTTTTTATGACCATGTCAAAACAAGCACTTGGTCCACACACCCTTTTGTTTGTCTAAATCCACAACACTTCTTTATCTGTCTAACTTTCCGAATCAAAATCTTATCATGCAATTTACCTGCACATTTCTTGAACATAATTTATAAAAAAAACCACGAGGCTCTCTTCATGTAACAGGTTACATTACACATTCCACCATCTTACTGAAGGTGACTAACCGTTACATGCCAGAATGCAATTGGATGGGAATGCAGCGTTATAAACATGTGTGAAATGAATGCTGACCTCCAGTCCATGAAGCAACTGAATCAGGCTTGACCAGAAAATTTAGCTTGTTACATGTAAAGAAGCAAAAAATTCCACATCGAAGGTCAACCTTGGTTTAACGATTCGTACAGAAGGCATACTATGCTAAAAAGATGGAGGTAAATATATAGCATCATAATCCTTCCCAAATGAACAAGAATCTTTTTTTGGCAGTGACTCTAAAGGTGATAGTTATCAAATTTATTGAGAAAAGTCATGATGAATGTCCAAGCTATGAAGACATAACTGCCTTTTCCCAGGAGATGCAAGGAAAGCTTTTCATAATTGGATTTAGTACATTCACTATCTCCCCCTTCATAGCCAATGATGGAAAATTGCAAGCTAATCCTACGGACACACCAAAGCCTCCTGTTATCCTGTTATCCTGAGTGCCCTTTGTGTAACATTAAAAATTCCTGGACAAGCTATGAAAGTTGGATGCAAAAGATCCAGAATGGGTTGCCCATTAACTTCAAGATCTCTAGCATATATTCTCCTAAGCAGAGTACATTTCATTGTCTTCCTTTTTATTTATAATATTTTTTATTGACTGGAAATAACATAATACTATTCCAAAGGTTTTACAAGCTTTGATTGCAATAATTGTAGAGCAGTCCATCCATCTTGCACTCTGCAACATTGCTGAAAAACTGACCTTCAAGTCCACACGCAAGTATTCTACTTTGAATCGGGACACTTATAAACAGATATTATGCTTACAGGCAACAATCTTTCACTTGCGATGCCATTTCAGGTCCAACCAGTTACGTGAAAGATTACTCGGGCAATATATGTGGGTCTAGACTTGCTGTAATTGACTTTGGCACAGCCGTTAATGTCAGTGACAGTTTTGTAAGTGACCAACAACAGAGAGAGTTATTAATAGTATCTGTTTTGTCTGGTGGTTTCAAGTGCAGTGTTCTGGGACCTTTATTGCTTTTCATCTTTACTAGTGACATGTTTTCTGGCCTTGAAAATATATTAGTACAGATCAGTAAACGCCATAGATAATCAGGGGAATATGAAGTTGAACTCCTGCAAAACTAAAACCTTTTTAAATAACGCAACCAGTCATATACCACTGACCCACTCCAAGATTTACTGTGCTGTAATTGCGCAGTCACATTCATACTATTTTTTTTATTTTTTATAGGTCTTGCAATCTTTACTCAATTATCTATGTACTTAGTGTTTTACTTATTTCTTAAACTAGTCCTGTATTTAGTCTGTGGTGTTATAATTTCCTCCTTTTTCATAATTTTAGAAAATCTACTTTTTGTTTGGAAACTGGTTAAATATATACTGGACACTCTAAATATATGTTTTTTCACTCTCTCAAAAGAGAAACATACAGTAGTTTCCGGAGCCTGCTTGACATGTTTTCTGTGAATAAATACTGAGGCCAGAAAACAGCTAAGCTAGGGACACAAGATTAGGGAATTTCCAAAAATGGGACTACAAAACATTCAAATAGTCTCTAAGATATAAATGATAAAACGTGCTTCCACCGGGAGTTGATACCTTAATTTAGAGGTCTTCACTTTCTGGAATTTTGGGGTTAACACATTTATTCTGTTTATTCTTTTTATCCATCATGTAGACTTAGAGTTGCCAAATCAGTTTCACAGACATTCTCAAGGGAAAGGTAACACTGTTTCCTACTTGTCGCAGTAGTATGTCCTAGATTAAGAAATTTCCTTTATAATAAGAAATCACCCATAACTTAACTCCTAAATTAGTTTAAAGCTTGGAATATAGACCAAATGAATAAAGTAAGCCTACCACAACTTCCAAGACATATTTTTGAGGTGTAACTGACTTGTGTACTTACTTAGGACGGGTAGGTCTTGTCCTAGGTGTAGGCCTTGCAGGAGCACTTGCTGGAGCACCTGCAGGCTCTGGGGCAGAATCCCTCACTGGAGCTGCACTGGTAGCTTTTGTTCTCTGAGAAGTTGTTGGTCTTCTTTTCGAGCTATCAGGAGAGTGAATCCTTTGTCGTTCTCCTAGCTGAGGCACCTCGAAGCCGGAAGCGAATGCAGCAGCTAAGATGTCTCCACTTATTCTGCCAGTGTCGTCACCGAGAGTGGCGAAGTAATTTTCAAAGTATTCTGTGTAGTAGTCAGCGCTGGAATAAAAAGTGAAAATTAGATTCACCCTCATACTTATGCAGCATTTCCAACATCCCGTGTGCTTTAGACAGAATTAACTAAGTACATAAGACAACATATGTAACATGATCTAAACATACCATTCAAGAACCTCCTTTGGTACATCACAAGCTTTGGTAGCAGAGTTGAAGACTTGACCAAAGGGGCATCCATTTCTTCGAGGAGTATAAACAGAATTAACTAGATACAAAGGACAACATACGTAACATGATCTAAACATACCATTCAGGAACCTCCTTTGGTACATCACAAGCTTTGGTAGCAGAGTTGAAGACTTGACCAAAGGCACATCCATTTCTTCGAGGAGTATCACCATTGATGCACACATAGAAGTATTGGCAATCATCTGGATCAGCATAGCGAGGGTGAGCCACTGCTGCATCAAGGCCAACTTTAGGGCATGTGAAGTTGACCACCTCTGAAATATCAAAGACAGTTTCTTAGGACGTGATTTCTCTTCTGTAATCAAACAACATATTAATAATCAACTGGGTTTCTTAATCTATGTAATTGTGGAAATTAGGTCATTTTCCTAGAAATGTTCACCAAAACTTTATAATACAATGTGATTTAGCAATGTGCAGCATTAGCAAGAGTTAATTGCTTTACAACCATACTAACTGTCAGCAGGTTTCTCAAATTAACTAGCTTCTACAGAGTGCTTTGTAAAATAAAACTCAAGTTTTAAAAGGCACAGGGCATAAATCTAATTCTCCATAAGAGATTAGAGACAAGAAGATTAATACTATGCAGTTGGGCACCTGCGATGCTCTTTTAGCTTTGACCTGCCATTTGCAAGAGAACCTTGATAAGTTTTGAATTAGTGTAGAGTAATTCAAATAGATTTTTGTGCTGCTTTCGATTTAGTAGACCTCAAGGCACTTATTTATAAACTTCAGAATCTCGGAGTGGGTGGATATGCTTTAGGTTTACTTCAAGATTTCTTTACAGGTAGGCTCTTTACCGAACGAAGACCTATTGTGTTTGGAGTTCCACAGGGTAGTATTCTTGGTCCATTGTTATTTTTGGTGTATACAAGTGATATGGTATTTGGCTTAACAAACAAGATTGTTCAGTATGCCGATGATGCAACACTTGAGTGTGTAGTAAAGTATCCACTTATGGGAAATGAAGCTGTCCTTAGTCTCAACTGTGACATGGAGCGGATTAGTGAATGGTGTAGTCGGTGGTGTATGATGCTGAACTCCAGTGAAACGAAGCCACCGTTGATTAGCAGATCTCGTTTCTCCACCCGAACCTCCCATCCACGTAGATCGGACTTTGCTGAATGAGTCTGAAGCTTTAACTATTCTAATTGTAACTTTTGACTCGCATCTTACTTTTGAGAAACATTAATGAAAGTGTCAGCAAATGCCGCACGAAAGTTAGGTATTGTACAAAAGGCCTCATTTATTTAAAACAGTGATAAAATCAGTGCAACCTGTTTTAGGTCATTTTTGCTTCCTTTACTAGAAAGCTGTTCTCCGGTATGGATGTCTGCTTCTGCCAGAGATGTATCTCTCTTAGATAGAGTAGTTCGTTGTTGTAGGTTTCTGTTTCTTATATTGGCAGTTATGACTTGAACCATCGATGGATGGTTTCTGTCTGTGTCTCTTGTTTGTCAATTTTTCATGAAAATTGTATTTTAACACAGATCTTTCACATTCTCGACTGATCCTTGATCCCCTTTTCCTGCCGAGATCAACCAGAATCACTGAACAGCAGCACCATTATGCAGTAAATGTGCCTCGCTGTAGAACTCAGTTCCAGAGGTCCTTTACTCCTAGCACCGCTGGGCTGTGGAACAGTCTCCCCGAGGATGTCGTGCAACTGGAACTTCAAAAGTTCAAGCGAAGGTGCAATATATTACTACCATGATGCTATTCTCCTTGTATTTTAATACATTTTTATCCACTTATTAATTAATTAATTTTTTTTCTTTTTTAATACGTTAGATCTCTCTTCTTTCTGCATTTCACTTTGCCTTCTCTTACTTCTTCCTAATGAACACCATATTTTTTGGAAGCTTGAATTTCAAGTCAATGGCCCTGTGGGCTTGTTCCATATGAATAGGGTAATAATAATAATAATAATAATAATAATAATAATAATAGTAATAATAATAATAATAATGTGCGGTCTTCCCTCTTGGTTTAAATCGGAACATCAGCTGTAAGTATGCAATGTACAGTACTCTGCATTAGGAGATTGTACCACAGGAAAACTCTAAGCGAAAAATACTGAAATTGCTTTTGAATCTCATTGAGAACTAACGTTTTATTTATGCTATTAGCAGATATTTCTGTCCACTTGTAAATAAAGACAAAGCACACCTCCCTTTAGCAGAAATATGGTTTACTGAGGCGATAAAATGCCTTTAAAGAAAATATGGCACCACTTTTAGTGACAATATTATCATCCTTGAAAAAAAAAAGAGTAAAACATGCTAGAATAAGTTAGATATTAAGTCATAAAAACAAAATACCATCAGTTCTTTATGATATTTGATAGGAAGACTGGAACTACAACTGGAATGTAATAGCTATCATTATCAAATAGCTTGCCAGTCTAATAGAAGTGGATAATGATTTCCCATTACTACACCACTTCCAGATCAGTCTCAAAGCTTCAATTCAACTTGTGAAATATCATTTAACTACGGTAAAATGCATGCGCTTATAAATAAGTAGATAAACAGGAATCTGTATAAGATTTTACGTACGAAAGATAATGACGTAACAACACACCTGTTTTCTGTATTTCGGAAAGTCAGTGGTCTAGTGATATGCCATTGTACCCCTCCCAAAGACTGTATGACTCAAACTATAGCATTTAAGGCTTAATTCTCCATCTTTATACAAATGCTTCAGGTTTTTAATGAATAGGAGCTCTTAAGTTTCAACCTTTGAATTAACTGAAGGTGCCCAAGAAGCTCACAAAACATTTTTTAAGAGTGGAGAAAGAGGAAAATTACTTTTCCTCCCCTTCGTCTCTACTGAAAAACTTACTTTCAGAGGCACATTTTGTCCTTCCAGCTTCCTCGGGCCAGACGCAGGTGCCAGTTTTAAGCGAGAAGACCAGTCCCTCTGGGCAGGTAATGAGGTTGCCTGCGCCTGCAGCGCAGTAATAGAATTGACGGCAGTTGGTCTCGTCAGGAGCTGGATAGTAACCGTTCTGGCGGGGGCACACATCAGTGGTCTGTGCTGGCTCTGTTTTAAGAATAGAGGCATCAACTGTTAGTAAAAATACGCTTCCAGAATACTTCCAGGGAGCTGGAAGAATGATGGTAATTATTTTCATTCCATAGTCATAAGAGAGGTTGTTTTAATACTAGTGAAGTATTTCTACTTTTCATAGAGGTAAACATTCATCATAGATAAATACAAATTTTTCTGTAATTTACGTTCTAATCAAAATAATATTCTTCAACGGATTTGAAATACTAAATATGAATGAAAGTTTGTAGATTGAAGATAATGCATTTATCCATGGTTCAAATAACGTTTCCACAAGGAAAAATCTTTAAGATGTAGTCTAAGCTTTTCTTATTATATTCATGTAATTGCAAAACGAAGCATTACAGCGACAGGCATGATGTATGCAGACAGGTTTAGATGCAAATGACCTATAGTCCACTAAGGACCTGGCCCCATACTAAGACGTCCAGTAAAGGGATGACAATGACTTCAAAAAGCCATAACATAGGTTAGAACAGAGGTCGAAGCCTCATCCTGACCATGGCGTTATCATACCCATTTTTACTTACGCAAATCGGGCCTCTCGGTGCAGTCGATCTGGAAAATGAAGTCACATTTCTCTACTCTTGGGTTCAGGTCATTGAAGGCCATGCCATCAGGACACAGCTTCTCTGTTAAGACGTCGTCTACGCATTCGTAGTACTTGTCGCACTGGACGGCATCAGCGAAGTACCCATTGGGGGACGGACACTGGGTGGCGAACTCCTGCCCAAGGGCTGCAAATAAAAGGATGGTGGTTAGTCGGTGATTCCATCGGGCGATACAAATAATTTCAAATAGACACAAAATACTGACAAAGACCAATAGACTGACAAAAGGCTGACAAATAGACTAAGAAAAGACTGACCAATAGACTGACAAAAGGCTGACAAATAGACTGACAAAAGGCTGACAAATAGACCGGCAAAAGGCTGACCAATAGACTGACAAAAGGCTGACAAATAGACTAACAAAAGACTGACCAATAGACTGACAAAAGGCTGACAAATAGACTGAAAAAAGCCTGACCAATGGACTGACCAATAGACTGAAAAAAGAATGACAAATAGACTGACAAAAGAATGATAAATTGACTGACAAAAGGCTAACAAATAGACTGACAAAAGAATGATAAATTGACTGACAAAAGGCTAACAAATAGATAAAAGAATGAAAAATAGACTGTCAAAAGAATAACAAAAGACTGACAGGTAGACTGACAAATAGCCTAACAAAAGGCTATTAAATAGACTGACAAAAGAATGGAAAATAAACTGGCGGAAGACTGACTCAACGAAATTTCAAAAATAGTTCCAAGAGAATGATAATTGGCTTTCAAATCTTTAATTTTTTGTTTTGTGTTTGCAAATGAAATATATACAAAGACCCAGCTTGAAAACATCGTTTATATTAATTTTGATCTTGTCTAAAAAAACATAAAGAGATAAGCAGGCTTTTGGTCTCATCCAACAGATCTGTGCATTGTTATGGCCAACGTGGCTTTTTAATTTTCGATTTCCTAAAATTTTTGGATAAGTTTTCATCTGAAAGCCTTCAGGTTCGAGAGTAAATGAAAGAGGAAGTAACCTCCTGAAGTGTGATTCCA
>NC_089759.1:18084156-18104156 GCF_040412425.1 Macrobrachium rosenbergii
TGCCCTTGACAACAGACCACACCTCTCTCTCTCTCTCTCTCTCTCTCTCTCTCTCTCTCTCTCTCTCTCTCTCTCTCTCTCTCTCGTCATCAGGTTTCTGGGTGTAGGATAGATAATTCCTTTTTGTTAGTTGGACTTCCAAGGGATTTGATATACTGTACCTTCTAATCCTCCCTGCCTCCATCTACAGTAGAGTTCTCTTTTATAACCAGAGGAAAAGGATATAGAGGACTTAGAAACAAACTTAAAAGCAAGCAAACATAAAATTAACATAAAGTCCTTCCCACAATGCAAAGTCACCTCGCCCTTAAATTCCTCCATGTTTGCCACAGCCGCAGTTTCCGACACAAATCCTAACCCCTTACTTATCCCGCACAAGAACCTTTGGTGTTCCCGTCGAAGGATGCGTGAGGATCTGCGGTTGAGCAGTATCCTTGAGGATCTCAGGATCTCCCTCTGTTTCCCGTTAACCTTCGTTTCTTGGTCCATTTTCCCTTCCTGACGGGGGGCTGGGGTGAAGGAGCTGGCGACCGCGGTGCTCAGCCCCAAGGACAGTCAAAGGATCATTTTGATTACAAACCCTTTTTTTTTCTGTTTTTTTTTTTGAAACCTTGGATATATATTTGATTTAAAACCCTTTTTATAATTTTTTTTTATTCTTGAAAATATATTTTTGAGTAGATACAGATGATTTCCGCTTTTCTAAAAGTACTTCTACAACTTTTTGAGTGAATTTTAGAAGTTCATTATTGCTAACGGGAAGAAACGGACTTTTGAATTTCGTTATGGCTAACTGTGAGAAAAAAAAATGCTTCCCCTTTTGAGAATTAGTAGTGCATTTTCAAAAGACGTGTTTATACACCCGTTAGTACTCTAAGTATTACTTTTTCACCCAGTTTGTCCTCTAATTAAACCCAACCTCCAGACGATGTCTGAATTCATATCAAGGAAAACTACGTAGTCTCATTGCCCGGGCACGAGAATGGTTGGGGTAGGGGAGGGGATGCAAGCTGAAGGGGTGGGCGGGGGGGAGGATGGCGGTGGCGCCATTGAATTTCAGCTTTATATTTTCGTTTTCCATTGTTCAAAGTAAGCAGTCCGGTTTTAGGTCCTTCTTAGGCAATCTTAATACTGATGACTTGCTGAAAGAGAGAGAGAGAGAGAGAGAGAGAGAGAGAGAGAGAGAGAGAGAGGAAATCATGTAATTCAGGTACTTGAACTCAGAAAAACGATGTGATTTATGTAGATGTTAACGGAATGGATTACAACAGTAGTAATGTACTTGTCAGAAGTGAAGGAAACAGATTGGTGTTGCTTCCCATTTGAGTTCTCAGTGAAGTCAGCATGAACCACGTTTTCTTCAGTTCTCTATATATTTATTAAGCGGATTATTTGTTTATTATTCATCCTTGCTGTACGGTGGCAGAGGTAAGATTGGTACAGATTGCTGTATCGAGTTAGCAAATGATCCTAAGTATACAGTAGGTTCTCGTACGAGGAGGTAACGTAATACTTCATTATTCATTTTCCTTATTCATTTCCTATATTCAGCATTGTCATCATTCACTTTCCTCATTCATTTCCTGTATTCAGGATTATCATTATTCACTGTCATCATTCATTTCCTGTACTCAGCATTGTCATTATTCACCTTCCTCATTCATTTCCTGCATTCAGGATTATCATTATTCACCTTCCTCATTCATTTCCTGTATTCAGGATTATCATTATTCACCTTCCTCATTCATTTCCTGTATTCAGAATTGTCATTATTCGCCTTCCTCATTCATTTCCTGTATTCAGGATTGTCATTATTCGCCTTCCTCATTCATTTCCTGTATTCAGCATTGTCATTATTCACCTTCCTCATTCATTTCCTGTATTCAGCATTATCATCATTAACTCCATTCATTTCCTGCATTCAGCATTGCCATTATTCACCTTCCTCATTCGTTTCCTGTATTTAGGATTATCATTGTTCACTTTCCTCATTCATTTCCTGTACTCAGCATTGTTGCTCAAATGAATCTATAGATTTATTCCGCATCCCAAAGTAAGTTGTACTTATTGTCTACAGATTCCAGTCTAATCTCTTCGGAACTAGGCGCCCATGCTTAGATCCGCTTTCGACATTATTATGCTCGAGGCACAATAGACCTTTAAAGGGCGATTCATTTTTTTTGTATACCAGAAGTAATCATTCATATGTTTCTTCGCCTTCAAGGGTACAAGTACTTTTGTGTCTGTGCTTAGAAAGTGAACTACCTTAAAGGACCAGTCTCCCGTTACTGAGAAGGTGAACGACTTCAGAACTTTATCTTGTCGCTACTGAACAGAAAGGGTTAGGTCTACGGAATCCATCAATTAGCACTTAAAAGTTTTTTTTCTGTAGATTTGAAACCGATGTGAGATGTTGGTTTTAAAGAATCTTTTTTTCTTTTTTTTCGTAGGGGTATCTCTCGTTAGAGATGTAATTAGCAGAGTTAGGCTTAATACGAATTCCAATGACCACTTTTGATCATGAATACATGAAAATGTGAGTCACAGATACGAATTTTGCTCCGTCTTATGATTCCATTAACAAGTGAAAGAAATATGATAAAACTGCTGATGGATTTTATACATAGATTTTTTGAGGTTCAGGAAATAATTCTGTAGCAAGATAGAAAAAAAAATTTTAAATACAGAGTCCTGCTAGAAAAAAAAATTTTTAAATACAGTAGTCCTGCCGTATATGTGTGTGTGGTTATTGTGGGCATTGTGACTCAGTTATACGTCTCTCGGCTGACGTTTGATAGGCCCGTGGATCGCACCCAGTGTACCGGCCTCCAGGCCCAACTCGCTGAAAAGGGCGGGGTTCAGGCAGACCAATCCCTAAAGAACTGATGAGAAATCGGAAGACTCTATCTCCCTGGCGCCACCTTGCCTAAAATGGTAAAAGACGGCTGCATGTACAGTATATACTGTATACACACACACACACACACACACACACACACATATATATATATATATATATATATATATATATATATATATATATATATATATATATATATATATCTCTCAGAACTTGCTATTTGCCTTTAGGAGTTACTGTGCCTGAGATTCGGTCAATATAAGGAATTCCAAGGCAGAGAAGCACTAGTGGAAGGTTGTGGACATCCTTGGGGTAAAAAAATGTCCTCTAAATAGCAGATGAGCCTATTCAATTAAGGGCAATGGCATTCACATCATCAGTCCTGTAGAATGTTGAAGTAATAATAATATTCTCACCGCCCTTCACTGTGTGAAATTCACGTGATGGCCGGGGTTATGAGGGTGTAGCCCCATGACCTGCATGTAACTGCAAAAATTCAGAAATTCAAAGGACTGTGAAGATGAAAAATGGTAGATAATTTATTTAAGGAGGGAGGAAGATCTAGGGAGGGATGATTTCTGGAACGAACTAGGTGCCAGAAAGGAGGGTCCTCAATTTTCTGGAAGCGAGAAAGTGCATGTAATGAAGTGTAGGGGAGTTCGACTTGCTCCTGGAAAGCCTTCTCTGAAGGTGCATGAAGTCAGTAGTTCTGTGTTTCTGCACAGGAGTTTCATCCAAGACTCAGCGATCATTATCCCTTTTTATAATTGAAACTAGGAGCCATTCTCTGATAAAGGACACAGTTTAATTTTGAGGAAAAGATCATATGTGTGCATGCAGACACGCTCGAAGAAGTGTAAAGAGGAGAGAGCGAGAAAAAATCAGAGTAGAAAACAAAAGAGCAAAGCGACTCACACTTTTTAGAACAACTCAAGTCCTTTGTTTAACTACCCATAGAGAACTTTTTTAAGTCTATTTGTTATCGTGACGTCCATCTAGAACTTGTGGAAATTTTCTTGAACTTAAGACATGGTGCAATTTCTTGTGACGACAGTCATTTTCCTTAGTGTAGGTAATCTGCATAAAATGTCAGAATTTCTATTAGCCCTGAGTGTGAATTCAATTTTTCATCATTTTCTTCGTTTAAAATGAAAGAATTATCATGAAATCTCATCTACATTTTGTAAGATTCATTGTGTTTTCAGTGAAACGTCTGATTGCACAACCACCATCTCAGTTTCGTAAGAGATTAGGTGATTTTGGTGAATATCAATATAAAACTTATTATCATGGGTTACATTGAACATGGAATTATCCTTGGTTGCAAAGCTTTTGGAGAGAGACGCTGAAAACTTGTTTACCCGGAGTCGTTCTTTTGGAGTAGTTGATAACCTTGAGGTACCGTTCACTCTAACGTTGTCCTGGGCTGCACACAATTCATTTCTGGTCACTGTATGCAGCCGGCTTTTATGTAAGGCATCCAGTTGCTCACGTAATCTCTCTCTCTCTCTCTCTCTCTCTCTCTCTCTCTCTCTCTCTCTCTCAAGAAATAAGACACATGCTGTGCAGGTCATAAGAGGTGCAAGAACGGGTGAAAGTAATGTGCAAGTTAATCTCCCCCACCATTGCCACCCAACTTCTTCAAACCCCTCCTTTATAACAACCCTCCCTACCATCTCTCTCCCTCTCTGTCTCCCTCCCCCTTCCACTCCCTTCTGCCAACTTTTAAAACAGGTTTCAAAGGCTGCTTTTATATTCACGTTCTCCTGCGGGTTTAGTCCATCACTGATACTACTGAGGATGCCAAAACGAAAGGGCAATTTTCTTAGGTAAGGTCGCGAAAGAGAAATCGGGTATTTAGGTGCACCTTCGTTGGTTCTGCGTGGATATAAAATATTTATTTATTATTAACATTTTAAAGACTTTCCTTAGGAGTGGATGGATTTAGAGAACAAAACATCCGTTGGGAATAAGCGAATCGATTATAAAGCCGTAGCGTATCATAACACTGTAACTTCCTAGCTGCTCTATTCTATCACAAAGAAACCTTATCAACTGCACGTCGACCGCATTAACTAATACTGTGCCATTACCCACCATCTTAAACACAGCTAAATCTCTTGCTTTTGGAGATACTCAAGTCCCTTCGTTACAGCTAATTTACCCTTCATCAATCGAACACTAATTAGTCTGTTTTCTTTTTCCTCTAAAATCTTCTGAATTATGCAATTTCATTGGTACACTTCTTTTTTTCTCTCTAAATGAGTACATAACCCTAACAGAATGCTCTTAAGAGCCTTGCCAGTAATGTGCACATGCTGGAGGGGAAATTCACGTAGCTGGCTCAGTTCCAAATAAATGCCACTAAGAATGGCAAATGAAAAGTAAAATATAACAATGGGAATTTTTTTTTTTCGTACTATTGTTTTCTTGAAAACGAACGTCCATTCCGTATTGTCGTTAAGATTAAGAAGGAATTCTGGGTGATAATTATTTCTTCGCAAAATTAAATGAATATATATATTGAAAAAAAAAATCAATGGATTATAAGAGAACTATATTGTGTATTTCAAAAAGAAAAAAAACTAATTTCTTTCCTCTGTTTTGGAGGAATTTTTGAACCAACTTTCGTAGAATGTAACAACCTACTTTTCGAGGAGATTTCGAAGATAAATCCCGCCCGGTTGTGCTACTTTTAACAAAATCACTATTATTGGAACGGTAAGGTCTTAGGAGAAGGTCATCCACTGGTGACAAAAGGAAAGGTCACAGGGTCACTCGGTACCGAAGAAAGGTCACTCCATGACCTTCTTACTGCATGTCACCAGCGACAGACATGACGCCGTAGGGTGTGGGATATTCACCAATATTTAGACAAAATGAAACGTGAAAAGGTAAAATTCTTTGAACATGCTTTAGTTTGATTCTGGATTTACCGTGGTAAACAGTCAATCGAAATCATTATAATATTTATATGCCATCTGTAACGCTAATGTCAAGTAATAGAACATGAGTTCGATACCACAGGAGAATTTCTTGACATCATTCATCCCTTCTCCCTTAATCTTTTTTATAACATTTCCATTAAATCAGGGCAAGATACGGGCACTTGGATGCCCATTTCTTCAGCCTCTGCATTGGAAAAATAATTCCTTCGGTATCCTACGGTGTTATGACGTATTGTTCTTTTTCGAAAATTATACAAATACTTAGAGGTTAAAGAGAAGCTGAAATGGCACTCTGAAGTGCACTGCACAATGTTCTTACCTTTTCTGAATTAACCATTTGGCATGAGACAGACGGCTCGCTTCCTTTGTCTGCTTGGCAGATGAAAGGTATTTGATTCATTGGAGGAGGAAACAGGAATACACGATGAGCTCCTGAGTGCGTTGTCATATTTACCAATACGTCGCAAACACCTGAGTTTTTAATGAGTTTTGCTTCTGTATAAATCTGAACGTGTTTGTGCTTCTTACGTTAAATAATAATAATAATAATAATAACAATAATAATAATAATAATAATAATAATAATAATAATAATAATAATAATAATAATAATAATAATAATAATAATAAAGAAACAGATTGCCAGAAATTTAAGAGTCTTTCTCCCTCTCGTCTAGTTATCTTGACATTTTGCAAATTAAAATCTGACTGCGTGTTAAAGCCTTTGATAGAGGTACAAAGCAAATCAAAAGTATTTGTAGATCAAGTGACACAGGCCCCCCTCCAAGGCATACGTCCTCCACCCTCACCCTACCCCTACCCCTCTCTTTCTCTTTCTTAAAGTCCCCTTCTCTCTACCTCTATCTCTCACCTTCTCTTTCCAGTATTCTGGCTATGTTCAAGCGAAGTAGCAAAAGCAATAAAGATAACAGTCATAATGATTAAAAACAATAATATAATAGTAAACATTATTCCTGTAATGCTTTTGAAGTGGACGTCAGAGAGAGAGAGAGAGAGAGAGAGAGAGAGAGAGAGAGAGAGAGAGAGAGAGAGACAAATAAGGAACCTCCAGGCTAACATTGCTTGAAGTCGAAATCAAGAAAGCGTGTCTTGCAATTCTCATCATTATGTACCAACCCTTCTCTTCTTCGTTCTACGCATTCATTTTCGCTCAAGCTTTCTAAAGTCGCGAGCTATCTGTATACAGTGGATAAGTTCCCGTCTCCCTTTCCCTTTCTCTGTCGGGGAATAATGCCTTAAATTTCAAGACTGTATTGCAAGTTTCCTCTGCGAATATTATGGGGCACAGACACATCATGTGTATATATATATATATATATATATATATATATATATATATATATATATATATATATATATATATATATAAACATTTGTAAGTATATATATGTACATATATATACAATATATATAATACAAATATATTTATGTACATAAATAAATAAACATTTGTAAGTATATATATGTACACATATATATATGTATATATACACAATATATATACAAATATATTTATGTATACATATATATATGTATGTATGTATACACGAACATTTTATGTGCATGTACGTGGGTGTGTACGCGCGTGCGCGTGTACATGCATGATCAAATACAAATACAGTTCTTGCAATTATATAACCAATGTACGATTTTCGTCTTGGATTACATAATAGTAAGGCAAATCACAGTTTAAATTGAACCAGATAATGAAGTCTCTAACCAAGAAAATAATGTGCTGTCAATCACAGAATAAGAAACTTTTTTATTTAGTTCATTTTTCTTTTTCATATTCTGAGATATCCGGGATACAAGGACTCTACACGGGGGGATACAATGATATCTTCGAATGTGGTTCGCTTGAGTGATAAACTGTTAAACGTGATCAGTGTGTACGTATGTAAATATAAAAACTGCGACCAACACACTAATATGTAAAATTTTTTATATACACACATATATATGTGTGTGTACATACACATACATACATACGTATATATGTGTTTGTGTGTGTGTGTGTATTTCTATACAGGTATATATATACACATACATACATACGTATATATATATATATATATATACATATACATACCTACATACACACATACATACATACATACATACATACATACATACAAAACACGTACAGTACATGTCACAATGAACAAAACAAGCATTGTCTTTAAAAGAAAACAAAAATAAATATAAATAAAATAAAATGAGTTGATCCAAAAATCCTACTTACCAGAGACCACGATGGCGAATGGTACTAACACTTTGAACCACATCTTCACACTAAGACTCCTACCATTCGAAGACTCCTGTCCACGTCTCTTGCGCTCCCTTGATCTTTTTTTTTCTCTCTCTTCCTCCCTCTTTTCCCCAACAACTCTTCTCACAGTCTCCAACAATTGCCCACCTTTCAATTCTGGAGCCTAGAAAAAACAGCGTTACTATTATTCCCGGCTTTGTGTTGTGTTACTATTCTTCTGTGTCGTACGATTCCCATTATTTGTATTACTGATATTTTGAGTTAGTAGCCTTGCGATTGTTTGTATGTGGCATTATATTGAGCAATAACTCCCAAATAGTTATTTCCTTTAGTTTATTTAAGTAAATAGAAGAGAAAATCAAGACTTGGTCGCGCCGGGTGGGGCAAGGTTAAGCAGCGAAAGTAAAAGTTGCACAGACCTAACGGGATGAGAGACATTTTCCCGTTTCTCATATTTTCAGGTATTTGAAGTCAAGTGTTGTTTCTCATAATACTATATACATGGAAAGATCAATATAAATATATATGAAGGATAGTTTAAACCACACTAGTCAAACTTACATAGTATAATTTCAATAAAAAAAAAAAAAACTTATTGATAAGGGAAAATGGTGGAAATCTAGACACTCGTTCTCTTCATACAAGATGTGATCATCTATAATCAAGAAAATCAATTTTTTTTAATTCATGAAGATTTGTAAGCATTTGCTCTCGGAAAAAAGTGAAAGTCCTTCTAAGAAAATAAACATGTGTTTTGGACATTTGTCTCTTTTTCTTTTGGTAATTTATCTTTTAATACTCTGCATTGGAATTGTGATGTCATTGTTAATCATATTAATGAATTAAATACTTTCTTTATCTTATAATTTATAATGACCGGTAGAGTCCGTATTATTTCATTTGAATACTTAAAAATATCATGACATCTTTTCAAACCTGAAATGAAATTTCAGCTAAATTTCGCCCTCCTGCAACTGTCTGCATTTTTCTTGAAATATCAACAAGTTTTGCTGAGTTACAGTTAACCTTTAAGTCTGTTTAACGTAGTTTATCAAACCTGAGGTGTTTCTCTGTGATGTTACTACGTTCATTTTCTTTTTTCTTTTATATCAAACTGTAATCCAGTAGGTCACTTGCTTCTTATGGTGGTCGAGGTAGGGGAAGAGAGAGAGAGAGAGAGAGAGAGAGAGAGAGAGAGAGAGAGAGAGAGAGAGAAGGCGAGACCCATTGCTTGAATGATTAAGAGAGAGAGAGAGAGAGAGGGAGAGAGAGAGAGAGAGAGAGAGAGAGAGAGAGAAGGAAGTCATTGCTTGAATAATTAAGAGAGAGAGATAGAGAGAGAGAGAGAGAGAGAGAGACATTGCTTGAATAATTAAGAGAGAGAGAGGAGACGAGAAACACATTGCTTGAATGATTAAGAGAGAGAGAGATAACGGGGACTCATTACTTGAATAATTAAGAGAGAGAGACATTGCTCAAATAATTAAGAGAGAGACACAGAGAGAGAGACATTGCTTAAATAATTAAGAGAGAGAGAAGGGACACTTTGCTTGAATAATTAAGAGAGAGTGGGGGGGGGGGGCGGTTATGGATGGTGGTGACTGGACGACCAGAGTCCTTGACCTGGCTTCTAAAAGGTCGTTTGACTTTCCTACAACTTGACTGTTCATATCTGAAATTGGTGAGAGCAACGCTTGCTGGCGAAGACAACACAGTACATTCATTAATATCATTCTATGGTAGAAATACTTTTATCAGTAAATTTTTGGATTTAAAGTTGAACACCACTGACGAAAGCTTTACAAATTCCTCATGGAATACGATTGTGTTCTCAGTACTAAAAACCGTCAGAATGGATTCCGAAAGTAGGTTTGAGCTATATGTGTGGTTAGTTTATTTTTAGCCAAAGTCCAGCAGTCATTCAGTACTCCTCATCTTTAATCTTTCTGCCTGCAGAGGAGTCTGCTCCCAGATCTGTCTCGTGAGATTTAATAATAATAATAATAATAATAATAATAATAATAATAATAATAATAATAATAATAATAATATCCATTATTTCACCTCAGGGCCATATACATGGAATATACAAATACAATACACACACTCTAGCTACATAAGATAACGGGATAAAAATAATAATCGACAGTATCCACACAGTTGCTGGAGAAGTAGAAAACGTAGAATTCATAATAATGGTAATGGCAGTAATTATATGGAGAATAATAGTAAAACGATATATATTAAAAATGATAACAATTAAAAATACAGATTGCAGACTATTAATTTCCAGCTAGGGACCTTAGGTGGTTACAGAAGTCAGGTCCAGAAGGCTAAATACGAAAATTGAAAGCAAAAACTTGCTTAATTAGAAAAGAGTAAAGACTTTTAGGTTATCCTCGCTCTTGCGACGATTCTCTATATAATTTCCTGTCTTTCCTTTCTTTGCCTCTAAGAGAATATTCCCCTTTCGCTCAGACGGACATTCTAAGAGGTCAGGTAGCTTGTTCTATGATATCAAAAGAAGTGTTGCATGGACTTGTTTCCGAAAAATTAATTTGTAGTCAGGGTTTTATAGTTTCCATTTCATTTCGTTCCTAAGATATAGATGTCATCTGGGTCTGGAATTTTTTGGATATTTTCATGAATATAATTTGCGTAATAACTGTTAATATTTCAAACAAATACCTGACTTCTGATTTATCTGAAAAGCTGTTACAAGTGGGTGGAATGACTTTCTTATATATATATATATATATATATATATATATATATATATATATATATATATATATATATATATATATATATATATTACTTTATTTTTACTTTTTGAATTGTTGAATTGCATGGACATATCTTAACCTGATGAACTTTCAAGCTTGAACACAAATGCACATAGAAACATTTTTCTACTCCCAAAAAGATGAAATGGTTTTATCCTTACAAAACAGAGAGAGAGAGAGAGAGAGAGAGAGAGAGAGAGAGAGAGAGAGAGAGAGAGAGAGAGAGAGAGAGAGAGAGAAATATGACCTTAGATTCATTCCGTCCAGAGAGAGAGAGAGACAGAAAATATGACCTTAGATTAATTCCGTCTAGCCAAGGCAGTTTTGGGGGGGACTGGCCCACTAAGTTCCGCTTAACCTTGAAGCTAAAGAATTGACTCTTAGCACGGAGACATTAGGTCTACATTTTTTCTTCGTCGTTGCACCTCGAGGAAGCTGTAACTATCGGAGCGGAAATTCTTCTTAATGTCTGAAATAGTTGCGTACACCTATCCAGAATTTGATAGCGGGGTCAGTCAGGGTGAGACGAAGTCAGTTCTTAGGAATGTATGTTGTCCAATGTCATGTTAGAGGGAAAAAAAGGAGTCAAGTTAATGTGAATAACTTGCATATCAAAATTTTGTCACTATAAAAGAGACGGATATGCGTCATTTTTTTTTTTACGCAAAACTGAAGGTCGATAAGAGGAAAATGAAAAACTGATGCATTCATGACTTGTCAGAAACTTGTTTTTTGCTTTTAGTTATTGAATGTTTCGATAAGATGAATAAAGATGATTAGGTAATGAAAAGTCGTAAGAAATCTCAAACTGTGTGACCTGCTTGAAGAGTTGCGTGTGTGAGGCGTTTGTGCCTTTGTGTGCATCCATTTTGAGGTGGGCGAGGTTACTTGTGGAATTGAAGTGATCGTATTGGTATAAATCACGACTTTCATCAAAATTGTTGAGGAAAACCATTACGGCGCAAAGATGATTTCATAAGATTGTGGATCGAAGATCAATTGTAGTCTTGACTCGCGTATCGATTGCAAAGAAATTGCCGCCATTCAGATTGGTTCGTTCTCTATTGAGAGCTTTCCAGTTGTGGGCGAACGTTTTCGCGGTTAGAGCTTTCTATCAAAACATTTTTTCCGGGGGTAACAGACCTTTAAAGAGAAATCCATTTTCCAATCATAGTACATTTCTATTGCACAGAGAATCCGTGTCCTGCTTGTCGGCTGATTTGGGGCATTTGGAAAGTCAATTATTCTAGCGAAAATTGTACTCGTAAAAGGTTTGTCAGTTTCCAGAAAAAATGGATATCACATTTGCTATTTTTTCCTTCTCAGCCTGTATTTGCTCATAGTATTTAGGAGGAAACGTGATTATCAAAGTAATGAGACAGCAATTCAATGAAATGTATTTACCGAAAATCTGGTACTTTTAGTGTTTATTTGCAACTCATATGTTGTTTGTTCATTTGACGATGGTGCTTTGTAACATTAGCAAAACCTACTGTTCAAGACAGAGAGAAAACAAGATATTGCCTTTATTTTATTTATTTATTTTTTTTATTGCGGAGATATTCGAATGGATTTCAGTATTCATTCATGAATTTTATGTCTTGTTTATACTCACATCTGTACGCAAACACATAAAAGCATACGAGCTTGTATACAAGAATAAAATAATTGTTAGCCCATTAAGGCTGTAATCTTGAAGAACTTGTTCTTATACCAGAAGTACAGTTGCTGAAATATGCGATACCTTTGGAATTAGCCTTAGCGGCGTCAGAATTTTTCAAAGTATCATAATTTGGGAAGAGAATACAACTGACTTTTCCCCTTATCCCTATTCTCCATTCATACCACAAGACCAAATCTCTTTCTGTCAGTGTTTATCGTCTTTTCAGTGCTACCAACCTTACACGTTATCTGTCCTTTTCTGACTCGGCTAAATCCACTTTGAAGGCCACTTTTTCCTCTTTATAAGCAATTGTATTTGCCATCTACAAACTCCTCACTTCAAAAGGGTCTAATCGCACTATTGTTGTTTACTCTGAGGAATTCATCAATTTTTCTTGAAAAGTTTAATTTTTAAATGAAAAAATTTCCCCTGGATGATTATGATGTTTCCGGAAGATTTTTCACCTTGAACAGATCATCAATTTCCTCAAGTAAGTGGCCATTTTTTTGAGATCATCTTTCAGTTCCATGAGAAATCGCTTTCTCCCCTAAGTAAGCTGTCTCCCTTCTTTGAGAAACTACGGAGTCTCAGTAGTATTCCGTCCTTTTTCTGGAGTAATATTAAACATCTTGAAGAATGCAGCTTTTCATTGAAAAAAAAAAAAATTAAAATAGGAGCTCCTGCCTTAAATTATTTTCATTATTTGAGATACAGTCCTTTGCCGTGAGAGCTTGCGGAATATATCTTGCTTCTTGAGAAATTCCCCCTCAGGCCTGAAAAACTGCCAATTTCCTAAAATATTTACTTTGCTTCCTTTGATGAATCTATTGATTTTTATTGGGAAAATACCAATTTATACCTGTAGATTTAGCTACTTATAAAACTCAGAAGTCTCTCCTTTCCGTCTGGAATACGTCTTTTCCTTTAGAAATTAATTTACTGTATTTCTTTGGGAATTCGTATTTTTTGCTTGAAATGTCATGTTTTCAGATCAAATCCTCCGTTATCTTAGGATTGTGATCATTCCTATTAGAAAATTACCTCATTCCCTTCACTAATTCACCCGTTAACATGAGATTTCACAATGTACATTTGCGTTGTATATATCCAAACCAAGAGAGAGAGAGAGAGAGAGAGAGAGAGAGAGAGAGAGAGAGAGAGAAACGTGCCTTTTAATAGCCCACGTTTTTCATAAGCTTGTTGAAGAAGCAAACTTTTGATAAAAAAAAATTCAGTTTTTGCTCTGATAACTTACTAGTGCAAAAAATGTGAAAATTAATTAAACAGCACCGCCAAAAACCAGAGACATTTTATTTAAATAAATTCTAAATTCTTTGCAGATTTTACTCTGAGAATCACTGTGAAATCGGTTAATTTTTTTCTAGACATCTCTTTAATTACATGAGAAATTTTCCCATTCTTTGGAAGAATTTCTCGTCTACAATGGAAAATTTCCCATAATGTTCGAGAAATTGTATCTGTTATTTGAAAGATTATTTGTCCGTTCGTGAGTTTCTTTGAGGAATAGCCTACTGCGTTTTATTTGAGAAATTTTTAACATTTATTCTTGAATAAATCATCCTTTTTCTTGTTAAACTTGTCTTTTTCCTCCAAGACCCTACCACTGTTTATTGAAAGGTTCTTGTTGATAACTCATGATTTATTGAGTAATTCCTCTGTTCCTTTTAGAATGGGAAAATTGTTACTTTAGTAAATCACAGTTGCTCTTCATCCTGTAAACAGATCAAGCTAAGATTTAACATGCTTAAGCTGAAACGTAGATTTTATATATATATATATATATATATATATATATATATATATATATATATATATATATATATATATATATATATAATAATCTGTTTCAGCTTATGCATGTTAAATCTTAGCTTGATCTGTTTACAGGATTAAGAGTAATTTTTATATATATATATATATATATATATATATATATATATATATATATATATATATATATATATATATATTAACTTTATCACATACCAATTGTTCTGCGCATTAATAGAATTACTAAAAGGACCTCATTCAAACTGGATGGTATCGGATACTTGATAATGTGGACTGTTTGTCCAAGAAAGCTTGTAACTTTTTCTGAATAAATACTCCATTAGATACCATCCAGTTTGAATGTTATACATATATATGTATGTATGTATGTATGTATGTATGTATGTATGTATGTATGTATGTATACATACATACATACATACATACATACATACATACATACATACATACATACATACATACATACATACATACATATAAAGAGCCTTTGTTACGATTTTGATTTTCCATGAGGTCAACGTCTTACCTTTAAAGGCGTTGTTTATATGATGGAATTTTAGCCTTGTGAAGTTCTTAACCACTTCCCTGATTAAGTTCTAAATATTTTATTATATATAGGTTTACTCCAAGAAAAAATTTCCGAAGAATACATGTACAGTATAGTGCATGTAATTTACACCTTGAGGGCATCAACGGCATAGTATGAAGTAACCAGAATGGTATATTTTGAGGATTTTATCTCTTCATGTTTCCTTGGAATTAGAATATCTTTCTCCTCCTGTGTTCACATTCCTGCTATTGACATCTGACCATTGTATAAATACAGTAGATAGCGTTATGCAGAGAACGCAAAATATCCATGGTAAACTATAAAATTATACACTCAACGTAAGAAGAGATAGAGAGAGAGAGAGAGAGAGAGAGAGAATTAGTTTAGTTTCCTATCAAATAGGTAAACGTTTTCTGTTAGGGTTAGATATCCGTAGAAAACGAATTTTCTTGTCATGTTTTATAGGGGACTCTATTTTATATGTATTGCACCTCGCAGTACGGTGATATTAGTGATAAAATGTTATATTTCACTACTTTTCAAGAATAAGTTAAAAATCACTTGATGTTTGTTTTTCTATTGTTTTAATATTAAGATATGTCATGCACAAGACAAGTTTTTAAACCCCAGATAAGTAAACGACAGTAATGTACTCATCTCTAATAAGCTATGTAGACCCCTTCTTTGGACCTTGACGTAGACGGCAGCGGCGTACGTAGTTTTGGGACAGTCACTGAATTTACCTGGTTTGGGGTCAGTTATGTACTCCAGTACCGTTTAGCTTGGGTCGTCTGTGTACATGACTAATCTATCACCTCTGAAGATTGTGATAAAGTCACCTGTGAAAAGACCAAGTCAGACAGAAATTAACCTCATAGTTGGCTCTTAACCCCATTTTCTGTTGCGGTTTCATAGCTACAGAACTGCTTGTATTTGTACTGGATATAAGTGAAATTATTGGGAAAATGTTAAGGGTCAGTCGGGTCTGAAAATTATAGTAAATACAATGAAAAGAATGCTGTTGTGTGCCTTTGCGCAAAGCTACTTAAAGAGCTATTTAAAGGCGAAAGCAGAAGGGGGTTGAAAGTTTGAGGTAGGCAGTGAAAATCTCCAAATCGCACGATGACTAAATACAGCGACTTCTGACGGTGCCCTTCGATGTCTTAGTGCTCCTTCCTGCCACGCTGGGATCAAACATTTTGCATATATAAAAGGCATTGAACTTACTGGTTTTTACGCCGCGCCAGAGGTTGCCACTAGAGTATATGCAAGAATTTGATCTAATGTGCATTGCATAACCCATATTTTGCATATATAAATGGCATTGAACTTACGGGTTTTTACGCCGCGCCAGAGGTTGCCACTGCAGTATATGCAAGAATGGGATCCAATATGCAATGCATAACCCAGTTCACATATGAGGTAGGCATGAAACTTACGGGTTCTTACGCCGCGCCAGTGGTTGTCTTCCACGCATATGTGACTGGGCATTGATACCCCATTCCCGAGGGTATCACGTGGCAGGTGAGGGGATGCACAACAATCCATTCTTAGGGCACTTGCCGCCAGTCCCACCAGCCGCTGTAGTCTATCCATCGCGCAAAGATGCTTCCACAGCCATATCCAGGATTGATTTCCATCACAAAACTCAGCTCATTCCTGTTCCCAACATCAGAGATATCCTGGCTTCTTTCTTCTGCAAGTAAACCGCCAGTTTTCATAAGAAAGCAGATTCTTCTTCAGGCACCATTCACGTGACTGCGTTTATCTTGTAGAGCTTCCGAACCATTTCAGATTCTCGCTCCAATGTTCGTAGTCTCGCTGCAGATTCCAGCCTCATTTTCTGATGCACTTCCTTTCTATTTAGGGGATTCTTATTTGATGGAGTTTTAGTCGGGTCTTTTGAGAGCCTCTTGGTGCCAGCGAAAGGTCGTTGCTATGCCCTGATTTGGCGAAGTTCTTCCTGGATGCTGTCCATTCGTCGGTAGAGAACTTTGCAGTTGATCTGGAGCTTCCTCAGACATCGAGTTTTATCCAAAGCCTTTTTCTTTTCAGCTTTCCCCTCCAATAGAGGTTACATCGGTCGAGCTGTTCCAAATTTTCATGGGCCATCTGTTTCTCAGTGGTAAGGACTTGTAACTTGTCTTCCAAACCGTTAATCTTCAAGGTCTTATGCTTGTTTTCCCTCTGCAGGCTTTCAGTGTGATTCTGCTTCCTTACATTCTCTTCTGGAATTCTTTCCAAGTCCTCATTTAGCTTGTTTATTCTGGCTTGCATTTCCGTCCTGCTGTTTCCCTTTGCTGTAGATCTCGGTGCAAAGTCTCCTTCTCCATCTCGAGAACTACGACCGTGTTTTCCAAAATAATTAGCGTTTGGTCTTTTTCCTCCTTCTCCTTTCTTTGCACTTCTTTTAATTATAAGTCTCGTCAACTCAAATTTATCAATTAGTAATTTTTTACTGACTGCTAAGAAAATATCTGCCACAGTATATCTAACAAAGTGACTGCTAAGAGAATGCCTGCCATATCAGTGTTTTTACATACTGACTGCTAAGAAAATATCTGCCATGGTAGATCTGACAAACTGACTACTAAAAAAATATGTCATAGAAATGTTTTACTGGCTGCTAAGAAAATATCTGCCGGTAATATTTTTGTTTACTGACTGTTGAGAAAGTATCTGCCATAGTAATGTTTTCACTTCCTGACTGCCAAGAAGATATCTCCCGCAGTAATGGTTTACTTACTGATTGCAAAGAAAATATCTGCCACAGAATATTTTACCACTTGACTGCTAAGAAAATATGTCATAGTAATGGTTTACTGACTGCTAAGAAAGTATTTGCTGCAGTAATGTTTTGCTTACTGACTGCTCAGAAAAATCTACCACAATAATATTTTATTTACTGATAGCTAAGAAAATATCTGACACAATAATGTTTTATGCACTGACTGCTAAGAAAATATCTGCCAGTAATATTTTTGCTCACAGACTGCTAAGAAAATATCTGCTATAATAATGTTTTATGCATTGACTGCTAAGAAAGTATCTGCCAGTAATATTTTTGCTCGCAGACTACTAAGAAAATATCACCCACATTAATGTTTTGCTCACTGACCGCTAAACACGTCATATACTACGGTGCCCCAGTGGGCAAGCCATGCCAACGCCCAAACGGTAAAAACTGCTCCGGCCGAAGTGGAATTTTTCTTTTCTGACAAGGTTTTGGGACCAATGAATACGTACTTCCTTTCTAGAACTTTTTAAGAGAATAAAACTGGGTTAGAAACTATCAAAATATGCTATGAATTATTCGTCATTTTAAGGCTTGAAATGAATACGAGACAGGAATGTGGATTAAAATGTCTAATAGGTCTCACATCGAGTGAGAAAAATACAGGCAACAAATAACGCTTCTTTTTCGCAGAGTTGAAATAATCGTCCGAAAATCGGGATGAACACCGGAAAATGAACTTTGAACCGAATTAAGATATACATCTAAGTTTTTTTTTTTTTTTTTTTTTTGCGAGGAAGCTGGTTAGTGAGTCCTTTCAAGAACGTTCCCAGTGTGAATAATGATGAGGGTGGGGGTGGGAGGAAGGGATAGAAGGTAGTAAATTTTGTATCCTTCAGTTGTTTATGTGCAGCGTAAGCGTAATTTTAATCGTCTATGCTATTTTTTGTTCTCAATAAATCGAGACAAGACTACGAATTAGGAAAATGTAAATGTATACCGTTAAACGGTTTGGCAATACCTGTAAAAGCAATTACGTATATGCTTACATTTCAATTACAAGTCCGTTCAACTAAATTATTGATGGTAGATTGAACATGATGTTAGCTTACCAAGGTTCAAAATGCCGACAGTGAAATTACAGGAATCAGGTATGAAGGTTTCATTTTGGAATATTTGCACCCAGAATGAAGTTGGGTTAACCATACAGTTTGCTATATAAGCATAACAGTTCATATCGATTGGAGAATCACAAAAGAAATAGGAAATTAATAAATAGTACCAATTTCAGATCTGCCCAACAGTTGGAGTAATGCAATTTAAAGGCTTATTCACATAACGGTCGAGTAAATAGCACTGACTTTGAACCTGATTTGCTAATCTGTTGGGGGAGTAGCACTGAATTTGAACCTTATTTGCTCGATTGTTGGGGAAGTAGCACTGAATTTGAACCTGATTTGCTAAACTGTTGGGGAAGTAGCACTGAATTTGAACCTTATTTGCTCAACTGTTGGGGAAGTAGCACTGAATTTGAACCTGATTTGCTAAACTGTTGGGGAAGTAGCACTGAATTTGAACCTTATTTGCTCAACTGTTGGGGAAGTAGCACTGAATTTGAACCTGATTTGCTAAACTGTTGGGGAAGTAGCACTGAATTTGAACCTTATTTGCTCAACTGTTGGGGAAATAGCACATCATGCTCGTTTACCCATGTGGTGTTGTGGGGTTTATACGTTATAAGTATCGTGAATAACACACACACACACAGACACACTCACACACACTTTAGGCCTCGGTCCTCCAAAGGTTCACGAAATAACTCACACTATAGACCTAATCCCCATGGTTGGAAAAATAACTCAGAAAAATAAACTTATTCCCAACTGTTGGTCGAATAACCGCAGACTGTAATTCTTATTTGCCCAACGGTTGGGTGAATAAGTTACATGGTTAATCTTATCCGTCTAACGGTTAAGAAATTATTCACAGTATCTGGCTTATTCCCCAAACAGTTTGGGAAGGAGTATCATTCCTTTAGAGAGTATTGTATAATCTTTATTCTACATAAAAAATGTATGGATCAGTCACTGGCTATCATTTTTACAGATGTAATGAAACATACTGGGTTCTCATAAATAATTTTAGATACAGGCGCATGGCCGATGAGGTATTTTATTTTGCACTCTTTGTAAAGTGTATATCCCTTAAATATGATCATTTTGAATTGGATGCAGGTGAAAAAACGATATGAATTCTGTGCCAGAACTAAAAGTTTGATACACTTAACTAGAAACATCCGAAATTCTGACCGTAAATAAAATGGTGCACCCGAGCCTCTAAAGATATATCGTTCTTCA
>NC_089759.1:18109156-18131656 GCF_040412425.1 Macrobrachium rosenbergii
ACTGAAGTTTCAGGTTAGATCCATACTCCTGTTACGCCCACAGGCTAAACAAACCATCATAACGCCGTACATTAAATGAATCATCTCTTATCGATCTCTGGCATTAATTTTTAGAAGCTCGCCATTGATCTCTTGGTGACAGCATTAAAAACTCGTCATAATTCTGCGTGTGACTAGTATCATCGTTGTTATCGTAATCATTGTCATTTTTAGTCAGTTATTGTATCTTTTTTTTTCTTTCAGACTCATGGCTACGATGAAGGCCTTTTGCGAACCGAAATCTTGCCTGTGCTGCATCGCACCCAAGACAGGTTCGCTAGTCCTTGGTTTCGTAGGAGCGGTGAGTTGTAAAATATGCAGTTATGTTCTGTCCTCAAATTCACGTATACACACACACACACACACACATATATATATATATATATATATATATATATATATATATATATATATATATATATATCTATAAAATTTACTGTCATCCCTGTATCAAAATCAAAAGATTATATAGACTCGAATCCTGACCAAGGGTAGATTTACTAATTACACGTAATTCCTTTTTTGAGTATTAGTTGTTCCTAAGTCAAGGTGACTTTTATTAAAGGAAGTTGTGGCTTAGTATTTGAGTGTATATATATACAGTATATATATGTGTGTATATATATATAATTATTTATATATATATATATATATATATATATATATATATATATATATATATATATTTATATTTATATGAAAAGGAAGAATTCATCAGGGTTATGCAGTATAGTTTATGTCAAAGTAAGTATATATGATATAGATTAAGGACAGCTAAATGAAATATTGCGAAATTAAGGTAAATAATTATAAAAGAGTAACTGGAGATATAAGAAAATAATATTATTAACAGGAACAAAACTTATAAGCATCAAAACATACAAGCCACAGGCGATGCATGTACAGTACACCTGGGCTTTTATGTACACACACACACACACATATATATGTATATGTATATATATATATATATATATATATATATATATATATATATATATATATATATATATATATATATATTTACACACATATATATGCAGGTATTTATGAATTTATATATGTCTGTATATATGTATACATAGAATGATCAGTCAAGTATACGAGTATAAGAGAGTAAATAGGTATTCAACACTTCAGCTAAGAGGCGAAATATTTCTTTGACTAATTTTGAATGAAACGATCGAAGACTGAATAATACAATGAAACGGAACCGGAATGAATCCGGTTCAACTCACATTCGTTCTTCGTATCTGCTTAAGACTAGTTCAACGTTCCTAAGCAACTTGAACGTGTAACATTTGTGTCGTATTGATCAGGAGTTAAAATACGGCATTACTTCCATTTCGCCGACACTCGCGTTATCTCGTGATTTATGTTCCTCGCTCTAATGAAAGCTCTCCCTTCGTCTCTTACAGAGACGTAAACAAAAGTCCGTCTTCCATGGCGATGTCTAGTACCAATAATAATATATTTTTATCTATTTGTCTATTTATTAATTTAGTTTTTTTTTAATGAGTGGTATCTATTCTTTTTGAGTTTCCGTTTACTTCCTCTGACTTCTTCCTAATGAACACCATATTCTTTGGAAGCTTGAATTTCAAGTCAATGGTCCCTGTAGCTTGTTCCATATGAAAAAGTTTCATCTGTTGAATAATAATAATAATAATAATAATAATAATAATAATAATAATAATAATAATAATAATAATAATAATAATAATAATAATAATAATAATAATAATAATAATAATAATAATAATAATAATAATAATAATAATAATAATAAAGCCTTTACTTATAAACAGAAATTATAGATGAACACCTCTCCAGGGCAGGCGAAGAAGCATGGTGAATTTGGGGTTGAAGATTCAACTCGTTGAAAATAAAAGTATTTTTATACTTTTATTTGCAAGAAGCAAAACCATTTTAGTCTTCCTTTCATCTCACTGGCAACTTCACTAACTTCTTTCCTTAATCTTGAGAATTTTTTTGTCTTTATCACAAAAAAAATTTTTATTCTCAACACTCCTTTTCCACGTGAGAATTCTCGTTGGAGTATGCAACTCAATCAATGTATATTATAGGGTATTTTGCATAACCTTCCACCAATTAACAATTATTTTTGGTGGAAGGGATCAATCCCTGGCAAATTGGTAAATTGCATATTTTTCTCGCTTTTAAATTTTCATTCTATCTTTTATTTTTTGTTGTTGTTAGTTTGAAGTTTGTTAGCCTTTACTCTATCGCTCAAAAGTCGATTTTTTCCCTAGAATCTTATAAGATTAAAAACTAACCACACATTCCACTCTTTATACATTTAATCTTAACATTCGATATGAATAATGGTACTGACTTCAGGCGCAGTTCCACATTATAAGTCGTAGAGATGGAAAGCAATGACACTGATTACTCACTGTTATCTGTTATTTTCTCTTTTACACCAGATATGTTCTATATTTGGGATACTGGGCATCATAGCAGCCGCGTTTTCGAAGAAAGGTTTCGCAGTATGCCAAAATGACAACCTGCACGAGCGGGAATACCCTTGCATGGAAATTGGTGAGTGTCTTGAGTATTTTTCTGCTGTAAAATTTGTGACACATGAATGCACTTGATGAGTACTCAAGTTGGAAATTTAAATTTAGACTAGGCTATTTTGAGGCTCAGAAGACTCATGGTTATTATTATTATTATTATTATTATTATTATTATTATTATTATTATTATTATTATTATTATTATTATTATTATTATTTATACAGGCCAGTAAGATATATCCATGGAACAGTTGCAGCCTTCAGCATGGCCAATTTCAGAACACCCTTTAAATTGACTAATTATTTTTGTTATGTCACTTCTCATTTATGGTTTTGTTTTGATTCATTCTGGCAAATTCAGAACAGTTTCACTAATCTCAAGAAGGGAGATCATTTAACTAGGTCTGTCATCTCCAAAGGGTAATTAAGGGACATTTCTCAAAGCAGGGAACATATGAAACAGATATCCTAAGTCATAAAAAAAACATAAAAGAAAAAAAATATGTCTGATAGATGCTTTAAGGAAACATATGAAACAGGTATCCTAAGTCATAAAAAAATGGGTCTTATAGATGCTTTAAGGAAACATGAAACAGATATCCTAAGTCATAAAAAATGAAAAAAAAATGGGTCTGATAGATGCTTTAAGGAAACATGAAACAGGTATCCTAAGTCATAAAAAATGAGTCTGATAGTTGTTTTAAAGAAACATATGAAACAGATATCCTAAGCCATAAAAGAATGGGTCTGATAGATGCTTTAAGCATGGCACATGCATAAGACGACAAATTAAACTGCTGTTGCCACCTATCCAAGAATATTAGTATTAATTCCAGAATAATACGAGTGTTTACAGGCGCACCTGAGATTTCTTGATAGAGGAATATTTGAATAATTCATTTCGTGCGCTCATGTATCTCACGTTCTCTCTCATTATCTCAATATTTCATCACAGTTCCTCCATTATTGTTCGGCAGGTATGCTTCTCTTAGCTGTTAGCGCCATCGTAGCCTTCGTCAATGGAGCCGTCAGTATTTCCCTCATCTATGGATTAAATAAGGTGATTATGAAGCTTTAGAAACAGTTGATGCCTACTTTGCGTATAAATCTGTAATTTGTTAAAGACAAATGCAAAATATTTTCAGCCACATAAAGATGGGATTGACTTACAAAGCTGATAAAGTTGAGGGATTCTAATGCATTAATGTAGACTCTATAGACAAAGAAAGTTGCAAATGTAAAGTCACGTTGTATACGTGACTTTACAATGAAACGAGATCTTAAAGTGTAATAAAGATTATAATAGTCTCAGTACGCGAGTTCATCCTCAGAACGTCATGTCTGCAAACAACTTTCAAGGAACTGATCTCCTTATATTCTCTCTCTCTCTCTCTCTCTCTCTCTCTCTCTCTCTCTCTCTCTCTCTCTCTCTCTCTCTCTCTGTCAGGGCATAGCGCATCTCATGATCCCGTACGTCATCCTAAACGGCGCTCAAACATTCCTCACGGGAATCTTCACGATTGCCTTAGCTGCGATTTATGGAGTCAACGGTTACTGGGTTCCTTTCGCCCTGGTGTTGATCGTGGGAACTTTGATCGTCGTCCTCTGGGTGCATTTCCTTATGATCATATATATCACAAGGAAAGAGGTAAGAGTTACTGGTTTGACTGTTTCCACGTTTTAGTGTAACAGGAGGATATCCTTGGAACCGTAGCAGCTTCCAGATATCTGAGAACAAAACAATTTCTAAAAACTGAGGCATTTAGTTCTAATCAAAACAAGAAGTGACCTTGCTACTTTCTGTTTTATTGCACTCAGAGTGGAGGTTGGCTTAAACAACCCCATCATAGTTAGGATTTATCGCATAACAGCAGCATAAATTCTATAGTAAGCCCTATTGTTTGCTGTACGAAAAAAACTTCCTGAGTCAAAAGAGCTAAAACAAGGGAGATGTGACTACTGATCAATTTATAAATAGTGAATAATTGTATTAGATATATGTATGGGATAGCCAAACTATAGGAACTAGGGTCTCCGTTCCTTGGCTGGGTAATTGAATTTGCCCTCACCTGGATAAAACTGGTAACTCCCATCCTCAGTACAGCCTCTTCCTGGATTTTGTTTTTCTTCAGTTTCATTTGCTGTATCCCAGCTTGCCTGTACAGCTTCTGCAGCCTCATTAACCTGTTCGTTCTACAGTTTTCTCCCTCGTTTAAGAACAGATCTGCCCTAAGATGGAAGACTGCAGTGTCTGCAAAGATACAAAACTGAGAAAAATGTGGAAACTCCCTTGCCTTCCTACTGATTTTGCAGATACTGCAAATGGGACCCCCTAAATACTCATGGAAAGCATTAAAGAATCATTCTGAAACTGCAGTAACTTGTGTATTAGTGATTCACGAGCCCGATAGGTGGCATGTCTCAATTTCGAAAATTTTGCATACACTGCAGTTTGCCATTTTAGGGCAGAGATTATTTTTCCAATTCGTATGGGGGTTCAGGAAGTGTCTTATTGGCTTATTATTGTATAGACCAATAAGATATCACTTTAAAATCCTGGTTCCTATAATGCGGTGTTTATCTCACAGATACATCTAATTCCATTATTTATTATTTAGAAACTGATGAATGGCCACACCTCCCTCGTTTTAATTCTTCTGGTGAATAATTTTCTTCAGCGACCTACTATAACGATTTACTATAAGAAAAATCTGAGTAAGTATGAGACACTTAAGGCCAGTTACTCGGCTGGGTATAATGAATGAGAATGCCGTAGGCGGGTAATGCAGTCAGTGCACCTCATGCGGTGCACTGTAGGCATTACTTAAGGTTCTTTGCAGCGTGCCTTCGGCCCCTAGCTGCAACCCCTTTCGTTCCTTTTACTACATCTCCTTTCATATTCTCTTTCTTCCATCTTACTTTCCACCCTCTCCTAACAATTGATTCATAATGCAACTCCGAGGTTTTCCTCCTGTTACACCTGTCAAACTTTTTACTGTCAATTTCCGTTTCAGCGTTGAATGACCCCATACATCCCAGTGCTTGGCCTTTGGCCTAAATTCTGTATTCAATTCAGTTCAGTTCAATCAATGAATGAGAAAGCATTAAGCTTAGCCCCTCCCACCCACCCCGCCCAAAAAAAAGGGAAACCGGATAACTTCCTTGTTTTAATTAGAACCAAAGGCCTTGGTTTTTACCAAATATTTTACTTTCCGATATCACAAGGGTGCACCAGTTCCAAGGATATATCTTATTAGCCTGTATAATAATAATAATAATAATAATAATAATAATAATAATAATAATAATAATAATAATAATAATAATAATAATAATAATAATAATAATAAACATGAGTATCCCGATCCTCAAAATAGCCTATTCTAAATCTGAATGTCCAACTTGAGTACTACTACTACTACTACTACTACTACTACTACTACTACTAATAATAATAATAATAATAATAATAATAATAATGATAATAATAATAATAATAATAATAATAATAATAATAATAATAAACATAAGTTTTCTGATTCTCAGAATAGCCTATTCTAAATCTAAATGTCCAACTTGAGCACCCATAATAATAATAATAATAATAATAATAATAATAATAATAATAATAATAATAATAATAATAATAATAATAATAATAATAATAATAAGTTTTCTGATCCCCAAAATGGCCTATTCTAAATCTAAATGCCCAACTTGAGTACTCATAATAATAATAATAATAATAATAATAATAAGCAGATGTTTTCTGATCCTCAAAATAGCCTATTCTAAATCTAAATGTCCACCATGAGTACTCATAATAATAATAATAATAATAATAATAATAATAATAATAATAATAATAATAATAATAAGCATAAGTTTTTTGATCCTCAAAATGGCCTATTCTAAATCTAAGTGTCCAACATGAGTACTTTATAATAATAATAATAATAATAATAATAATAATAATAATAATAATAATAATAATAATAATAATAATAATAATAATAATAATAATAATAAGCCTAAGTTTTCTGACTCTCAGAATGGCCTATTCCAAATCTAGATTTCCAACCTGAGTACTCATCAACTTCTGCTTTACAAGAACGAAACATTAATTTGTGCACAACGGCAGGTGGCCCCATTTTCATACCCACCAGTAATAAATTTCGGTAATTGACCTTTAAATTCGCTGTACTCAACAGTCTTATAAATCTTCCTGTGAAGCGTAGAGCGTTTTGAAAGCAGATGGAATGGCCTTTCATTGCAATGTTAGGAAAATCGATCTACCTCCTTGACGAATTTATTTTGAAGCATAGTCACTTGGCATGATACCACTTACTTGAATTCCTTCTAGGTTCTTGCCAAACGGCAAATGTTTGCAATAAACATGATGGCACAAAAGCTCAAGGACACACACACATACACACACACACACACACACACACATATATATGTGTGTGTGTATGTGTGTGTAAGTAAATAAATATGTATATACACACACACACACACACACACATATATATATATATATATATATATATATATATATATATATATATATATATATATATATATATATATATATATATATATATATAGTGCACTTAGCAAAAAGTAAATAAACATGTTCATCTAAACGGGGCAGTTAAACACAGTTGTATGGGACTGACGGCGGTCAACAATATAAAGGAAGGGTAAAGGAAAACATTTGAACATTTGAAGTAGGTACGAAGCTATTTAATGAACAGCTGGCTCAAAGCCCTCCACAAGGTCATTATCTCACTGTTTAAGTGCACAAAGGCGCAGTATTCTATGCACACTTCGTCTCAGCAGGATCTGCCTCTGTTTTCCGACTGATATTCATTACTAACATTTCACTTTGATAAAGGAGATTTGGCTCAACAATCCCTTGGATACATCGAAGCTTACGCTTCCATTGACACTCCTCTTTTCTTTCATATTTTTTTTTTTGCAATACTAACAACCTCTTGTTCTCCGCTCCTAATCAAGTACAAGTTACTACAGGTCCTTTCCTCAACAAACTTTCGCTCTATTCTTTCTCAGATGGAATGATCCCAAGTGATCCTTATCTTGAAAAGCAAGCTGTCACTGAATGAAAAGAAAATTGGGCATCAATGATTCTGCTAGGAAGTGTGATTAAGAACCTTGTTAACAGAATTGAATATTGGGACTCTGCGAAGTAAGTAGTGCACACTAGTTTTTGAGGCGCACCTCTCAAGGTCTTCATAAATTGTTA
Source organism: Macrobrachium rosenbergii (assembly GCF_040412425.1). Taxonomy (NCBI): domain Eukaryota; kingdom Metazoa; phylum Arthropoda; class Malacostraca; order Decapoda; family Palaemonidae; genus Macrobrachium; species Macrobrachium rosenbergii. The sequence continues at coordinate 18,117,002 of NC_089759.1, forward strand.
CCTGTTGAAAGAAACCTTATGGAAGATGGCAGCCTGGGATATTTTCTGGGACAGATCAAAATCATAATGGTCACTGGTGAAAAAAGAAACCACTACCAATACCATCATAAAGATTAAGATTAAGATCCCTGGAAGCTGCTACCGTCCAGACGGGATCCCTTGCCACCACAAACCTTTCTCCTCTAAGGCAACGGTTCCTGCAGTCTTTCTGACACTACAAAGACTATCCTAGGTATCCCACAATCACTCTGTATCCTTTCTAGATCCTTACTGATGAATGAGAAATCAATTTGATCTCGATATATATATAACTCTCATCACCGACAATTCTCATACAGATTTCTTGGTGGTTAATAATTGGTTATTAAGCTGAAACATCTCAGCTGGTTAGTAGCTGTGATGTGTATCCAAGGAAAAGGATGTCTCATATTAACTATTCCACTAAATGTAAAAGTACCTCTGTTTTATTTGGAGACAATTTCTTAGTATTAAGTTAAGTAAATCTTATGACTGATACGTTAATGAACCCAGATGATGGGATATGATGACATAGAGGGTCTTACCCATAACTGGTAAATTTGTACCAAAAATAAGAAACTGAGTTGCATTCTCGATAAGTTGATAAACTTACTATTATTACTACTTTTTTTTTTTTGGAAAGATAAGTCACACATTGGATAACATGACTGTAGCGACTATCATTTTAGACGCAACCGAGAGCACCGAAAGATCCAGCATCTGCTATCAGTAAAGTGCATTCCATTTTTACAGAACCATATCTACCCCCTTTCATGGCCGTATGGTATTTTTGATATTCCATAAAAAGATTCATACCATATTATTTATTTCAACAGTTAATAATTTTATAATTTTCCAACACTGCACGTAAGGGCATAATTAAAAGCATATCTGCATTTTAAATCTCACATTTCGTATTCAAGAAACAAACACCCGTCAGTAACCAGTAGATGTAGATTGACTGTACCAGGCACCCACGTCACTCTAATGGTCTGATACGACCTCTTCGTGTGAAGGGATTCCAGAGAGGAATTTCGGAAATGGCTTTATTTTCCAGTAAGGAATGCCAACTCACCATGTTGAGTTAATTATAGAATAACCTTGGCTGTCCGTTGCCGTCACGCAATGTTCCCGTTCTAGCCATCAATTCGCTAAATAAAGATAGAAGTAGCAGAGAAGTGCACGAATAATGACGATGCTTTCCTTTTTGCAGATGGTCAGTTCTGAGGAAGTGGCACCTTCGACCACCGGGTCTGAATTGTGGAATAGGTAGTATATGACTTTCCACTTCGTCCGTAAAACAATCTTTCAAGGAAAAAATAGGCTGGATTAGCAACAGGAACTGACAGCTAGGGATATTCCAAGCGACAGCGTTGACATAAGCTGCAGGAAACCACTGAATACCTAAGGAGGCAGGTTAATTTCGCCAGAGGTCTGACAAGGGGAAAGCAGTCAAGTGCTACGGTCTTTTGCTAAACATCTGAAGAGTGTCCCTTCCTCAGGGCGTTGATAAAACAAATATCATCAAGTGCTATGCCCGAGACTTAGCATCAGTTCACATTCCTCAGGTTATAGCACTTCTGAAAGTGTTAAGAGTAGCCACTGGAAAACTGAAAAAAAAGTAATATTTGTTCGTCAGAACGCTTGCAAAGAAAGAAACAGATAAGCTGCAATGGCAGCTTCTGTACGTGTGGGATTAGAAAATGATGCCGTTTAACCCTGTAAAACTGAACAATACAGCCTACGACACTGAAGAGCAACGACAAAGAACATAGTGGAAAATGTTATAATTAATTTCATGTGTAAATCATGATGTTTCCTACGAGCTTGGGTGAGAATATAACTGAAAATCCTTCAGAAAAAAATATTGCAACAAGGAAAAAATTAAAAAAATTAAAATAATGACAACCCCAAGGTCAGATGTTAAGTGATCAAAAGTACAATGACTTTTCTCTGATTTCCCTAATAGTTATCATTGTCACTTAATGGTTGTTTTTATCTTGACTTCTGATCCTGGAAAACATCGACAAAAAAACTTTAACTTAAGAATACAAGTGTACAAGGTTAACTAGGAATAATTCAGCGTCTTTATTTTCAAATAAAGCATCTATAATAGTGCACCTGTGATTTCAATGTGTACACAATGTAATACACTGCTATAAAAGAAGGGAAATTAACTCGCTTGTAAATGTAACTCGCGTTTCATAAGTGTTGTACGAACATTCCATCTGATGTTGACGCATCGTTCTGCTTTCTATCAAATCTTGTTGTCGTTCCAAACCTTTTCATTATTTCACTAGTGTTCAGTGGTGTGATTATGTCTGTCTTTGGATCTTAGAATTATCAAGTTCAAAATGGCCTGTGATAATGTCCTCTTTGGCACGCGTTAATGTCCTGACACCCTCTGCCAGAAACGTATTAGAAAAATGAAATAAATTTGTTGATGGTTTTTCACGTTTTCATCCTCCTAACGTGAGGCAAATAATCCTTTCCGTACATACAGAAGATAAGACATTTTCCTGTACAGGATATGAAGGAACAGTGCAGTATTTGCATTGGCACCCCCAGTTCAAAGAATATCTCAAACATTGAGCAAAGTACAATATATATATATATATATATATATATATATATATATATATATATATATATATATATATATATATATATATATATATATATATATATATATATATATATATATATATATATATATATATATGTATATATATATATATATATATATATATATATATATATATATATATATATATATATATATATATATGCTGAATAACACTTTTCATCCATGCACAGCAACAAGTTGCTGGTATCAAGAAGCATCCTTTCTAAAGTTACCTTCGTGAACTAATAACTTTAATTTTAAAGTATATTACACAGATCTTAAACCACTGAAAGACACGATCCATCTGCTGATGCGGAAAATTGATTGGTTATTCATGATAAAAGTTTGTAAAATAAATTAAATTAAATGTAGAGATAATATGTTTTTAATAGAAAGTTGGGAATGAAAAGTTGCGTAATACTTGTTCAAAGACCAGGTCTATTTTACAAGTTTATGATGAAGGGTAGCGAGGAACAGATGAGTTGATGCATAAGAAGAACAACCCAATAACTATGGATAAGGCTCAATGTAATATCGTCAACTAAAACAAAGAGAGCATTCAGGTGAGAATCGAAAAAGCCTTAAATTTCAAGGCCATTGTCAGTGGACTCCAGTTTCTGAGGCATGAGAATTTAACAGGAGAAACCACCACGTTAATGCAGCTGTCCAGAAAATTCTATAATGACAAAAATTTTTATCTTTTTTTTTGTCTTCCATATACACCAAGAGAGCTGAACAAAGTCAAATTAACAGTATCAGTTGGATTCTAGAGAGATTCGCCTTCAGGAAAATGGCTTGAGAGAGCAGAGCACGTTAAAGTTCCATCTATCAAATTAATGGTGACAACCTTAATCATATCTTTTGCCCATTCAGCTTCCCCATAATATTTGTCATTCTGGGAATTCCACATACCTAAATGTTTTCTCCTTTAGAAGTGTGCAATAAAGTGTCTTGGAAAGATCATATCACACACATGAATAGATCTGTCTTTAAGAGGGTGTGTGTACTCTTGATCAGTGGCTCTTACTCCTTTTAAGCAACCCCAACAGCTTTATACTGAGCATATTTGCATTTTTACGAAGCACTGTTCAATTTCTATGGATTCTAACATTTTAATGTTCTCATTTTTCGATTACGATCTACTACCTCCACATTCGGTTCCAGTTCCCAAGTTCGGTGGGTGATCTTAATTCAGTGGGTGACTTTGGATCTTTTCTCAAGATAGGTTTGACTTTCCAGTTAATTTTATCTTCATTCGCATGAAATAATTAGTTTCTATATTCAAACAAATAACTTTGTCATCTCTTGTGTATTTAATAGTGTGGTCTGTATACTTTGAAAGTGAGGTACTCTTATCTTACAAAACCAAGGAAAACATTAGAATAGATTCCACTACAGTTTTCCTTTTTGAGCTTACCGGCTGGTCCGCTGGTATAGAGGTTAGTGTCGTGACATGCCACTCAATTGTCGTGAGTCCGCGTCTCCCCCAGGGCGATGAAAAATCACTGGCTCTGCATCATGATCAGTTACTGCTGCAGTGTGGGGTCTGCGGTTTCAATGGAAACCAACATTCTTTGGAAGCTTGAATTTTAAATCAATGGCCCAAGTGTGCTTGTTCCATGTTTCATCTACTGAAATAATAATAAATAATAATTGTTGCGTCGTTTTAGCAATTTTCATCAAAAGAATCATATAAATAAGCAAATACTGAAATAACAAGGACAAATAGTGTTAATGAATGTTTGACCATCTTTTCCAGATTATTAAACCTCATCAAGTGGAGCCAACGACAACGGACTCAGACATTTGGAAAACCGATGTTCCGTAGACTCTCTGCTGTGGAAGAAATACCAGTCTAATACTCATATCTTAAGAAAAATAGGTAGGTTTTCATTAATGGCTGTGGAAAGAGAAATAAGTTCTGACAGCTTCCAAACTGTTAGAGATGGATATTGCTGTCACTAATAGAATAGGTGCTTAAGGACATATATATATTTTTTATTTACAATGCATTTTCTATAATTTAACCATTTTCTTGATTTCAATATTGATATTAACTTATATATTATCTTGTTACCAAAGCAAATCCAGGAAGGAAATGTTTATCGTTATTGTACCAGGCAGTGTGTGGCTTTGTTAAAAACATTCGTGGTATTGTACCCAATGGTAGAGGTTTTTAATTTGTATAGTATTATACGTACCTTACAGCTGAGGGTTTCAAGGAGCCTCCTGTATTACGCAACTGTGAAACTGTTTGAAGAACTGCAGTCACTGTAGTACTTATCAGTGGAGGGTTTCGGACATCCTCGCTACTGTTCTGTATGGTAGAGAATTGATTTGGAATTCATGGTAATGTTTCTATACTAAAGAATTATATTTTTGTTAGTATTCTTGTTACCACCAATTATTGTGCATTATACTAACGAACAAATTATGCCAAGCACTTATACAGTGTATAAGTAGGTTTCAAATATTCTCAGAATGGAAAAGGGTTTATACTACCCTTGGTATTATGCACAAAGAATGGATGGTCTGAAGTATCGTAGTATTGTAGCATGTGGCAGGGAGTTGTATTTTGAGTATCCTAAGTTCATCGTTTCGTCTACTTTCAAGATAGATTGTGCCGCAGAATGAAAAGGTTTTAGGTATTTCGTCGTTGAAGAACCAACAGCATTATACTTCAGAGTGAAAATTTTCATGTTTCATGAGTTTCGAACCATACACTTAGTGGTTCATTCCAAGAGTTTTTATTATTGTCTTAGAGAATGGGGCAACTTATTTTACTCAGAAAAGTATGTCTCCTTGCTCTGGAATTATTTGAATTAATTTTCCACCAAAAAATACCATTGATAAAGTGAATCATTGTCTTAATATTAAACAGAAAATAAATGCCAATGCTTTTCCTGCTGGCTCTGGTTGGTTAGGAAGTCAGTTAAAGAAGTCACTTTACTTCAGACCACCGACTAGAGGTAATCTTCCATTTTAGCTCCAACAGGTTATGCTCGATTTTAAAACCTCGTTGAGCATAACGATAATAAGCAACGATTTAATTTTACTGATTCTTCGAAACAGTTTGACTATTTCCGTCTTTTTTCCCTTCCGTTATAGTTTCTTATTTCTAATTTAGGTATGCAAGTCATAAAAATATTTATAAGTGCCTTGCATTTTTTTATTGCCAAAATGCAGTTATTTCCGCAATCCGCGAATCCAGAAGCATACGGATAACTGTTTTATTAAGTCAGTATTATCTCATTAACTATAACCATATGATTGAGCTGTCAAATATTTTAAGCTTAACCTACCTTGTCCATGGAAGTGCCATTTATGAAATGTCATTAAATATATTCACTATGAATCATTATTCTTTGATTTTATTTTCTTGAATAAAGTGTCTGCATTGCAGGTGCACACGACAAAGTTATTCTGACAAAGGACTGTTTCTTCCCAACTGTACATTTGCTGTTGTACGAGTATTATGAATTTTGCATTTTCTTGATGCATTTGCCAACATAACGTTGCTTTGACAATCACTTTTATGGCAGCTGGATATTGTTTTTATTCAAAGAACCCTCTCGTGAATACCGTTCACTTATGGATGATTGAAATGGGCCTTGAAAAATTTATTTCTTTTAGAAAGCTGTAGAATGAAACACTTTTTTTTTTTTTAGAAAGTTGTCTTTATTGTCAGGTGAGCAGAACATTCTTTGTTTAAACTTGAGCAAAAGCTACAGAACGTAATGATCACAAAAACATATCACATTGTCCACCACTTGTAATGTTCTTAATAATTTTTTTTTTTTTACCTCGCCTTTGTAGTAACTGCAAACTTTAGAAGAGGTGGCGATGACTTCAACAGGTAGGGAAGACATGCGAAGATATTCACTTCACAGACAAATAAATGAAATGAAAATTGCTTTTAGACGAAGGAGAAAAGGCAGTTGAATTAAAGTATGGGATATGGGACGACGGAAGTTTATATTTCAAGTGGCGTGATGACCTATGGCGAGATACTAGGTCGTCTTTCCCATCAGCTCTCCTAATTAACCTTTGACACAGAAAGGCTCGACCACTGTTTCCAGGGTGTCTATGTAGCACTTGGGAGCGCAGTCCTTCGCCACTGGCACCAGTTCACAGTCGTAACGGACCTGGAAATACGAAATGAAGAAATAAATTTATAGAAAGGTAAACAGAAAAACAGGGTCTAAGTGATGATAAGATCGAAGGGAGGAAGCGTACTGGAACAACTTCCAGTCCTTTTAAGAAGTCTGAAATGGAGTTTCACAATTTCTAGGCTAGGAACCCAGAGATACTCAGTGAAATGGCCTTTTGAGTATATAATACATCATATAAAACAATACACTGTGGTATATGGCTTTTACATTATACCGTACACACCTTGAGGCAATATCAACGCATTCTTAACCCTTTTCAACTTTTCCAACAGAATCATCAAATTCATACTATGTGTATTTTGCTTCCATTATGATTTCCTAAGGGGATAATCCTTGTTAATGATAATATGCAAAAATTGCCAAATTGCCATAAATAAGCAAATCACAAACCTTTTACTAAACTAAGTAATTATCGTAGCAGAATAGACTGAATCAGTCGTATGCAACAGCAAATGTGTAATAATGGCAAATTTTGATTAACCTGAGCATTTCGTCTCATAGTGAAGTGAAAAGCCAAGATTGTGCTTTTTAATGTATCTCTCTTACTGCTGCTGTTGCTTTCAATTACATCTGTTTCTGGACAATATGTATCACTAAGTAAACAAAATACTGTAAGCTGTTGGAGTTAACGATTTGAATTTCACACAAGTCACAATATTTGTGCCTTTAAGCTAGTTCTTTTTTTTTTTTAATCTCATCGAAGGGTAAGTCAGAATCTACGTCATCTTAGAAACAGTCTTACCGGTTAGCTTGAAATTTGAGCCACTTACCCATCAAATTAGACGACACGGCATTTTGTTCGAGTCTATATCCCAATGAACGAAGTTATGTCAGTCTGAGAGTATCAGTAAAACATGCCTTTTTATCGTTACGTGAAGAATCTGAAGATCAATGTCTTATGCTGACATTTCCGAAAACAAATATGAAAAGGTTAATGAATTTAATAAAAAAAAAAGCAGTACTTACTTGAATTGTTGCTCTGCGAACAGGACGACAGCCAGAATCACACTGGGGTACAGGGACCAAAGACCTGCATTTCCTGTCTCCATCGACCTTCTCGATGTAATTCCAAACTGTGCACGAGTCTGCGATTACTGGAAGGGAAAGAATAAAAGCTGTACTGTAAGTCTGGTCGTAAAAGGTTCATCAGAACGCTGATGCTCCTAACGAATGTACAACTTCGTTCTTGGTACAGCTGGGTACCACACGGACCCACAGACCGTGGAAGATTAGAAGGAACTTTTGTAAGAACTATGTTACTGGCTGTAATGGGAGCAAGGGCCCGTGCCAAAGCAAAGCTGGCTCAGTCTAAAACAGCAGCAGCAGCAACAACAACAACAACAGCAACAACAAAAACAAGGACAAGACGCAGAGAAATGGGGTCCTGTGATCTGACTTGAATTGAAAGAAGTGACAAGTGAAAGCCACCCAGTACAAATTCAGATAGGCCTAGAGCATCCAACAAGTACCAGAGAATATGTTCGGAACCTTTTTCCATTAAAAGTTGTTTTCTACTATAATAGTTAGTTGGTGATGGAAGGAAAAGCACTCGTGAAATTGATTTGATGTTAGGTACAGGAATATTTCGTTTACCTTGTGCCTCCTCAGTACACTACTCTCCTAACTTTAAAAGGGGATTTAAGTGTAAACTGCATCTTACTTGATGTAAAACATCAAGTATAAGGCAGGATGTATTCTTAATGCGCTTGAAAAGACAAAATAATACTGATAATTCATATTATTAAAATTATTTCATCCTAGTGCTAACGTTCAGAGGTATCATGCTTCATGCTCAAAGACACACAGAACTGCAAGTATGAGAAATATGAGTATTTTGTTTATATTGAGACTTTCTGACTCGCATCGGGGTCGAACCTAGGTCTTTCGATTGAAAGGGAAGGGCGTTAACAACTGGATCACACAAATCATAAAAGAAGTTGGAACCTAAGTTCCACTGTACCTAAGGTTGCCTGGGCAGGCTTACTGCCTAGCGCACCAGCGAGTTTAGCCCGACTCAGCAGGTACCAGTGGAAAGCATTTCATTCGAACTATACCTCCTGATTGATCATGTTAGAAATAATCAACACTCAATTACGTGTGGAACAGAAATAAATTTCTAACTCACGTCGAGATCGAACCCAGGTCTTTCAATTGAAAGGCAAGGGCGCTGACAACTGAAGCACACAAGTCTGAAAAATAAGGTGGAACCCAAGTTCCACTGTGCAAAATTTTAAAATATTACTTAGCTTGTACTCTGAATTTTAATATACCTTTTAAGCGTGTATGTAAGGAGGCATGAGTAAATGTATTTGTTGTGTGTATGTGTTCCAGTATGAAAGCATGTGCCTATGTGCAGTTTTTAATTTCATTTTAATTCGTTCATCATTGTACTGAGTGATCTACTGGATCCTAGTGCTTCGCCTCTGGCCTGGACCTAGTATTTCAATCTGGTCCTTCGGGCCAGCCCTATGAGAGCTGGAAGTCAGCTCAGTGGTCTGGTTAAGCTACTTTAATAATAATAATAATAATAATAATAATAATAATAATAATAATAATAATAATAATAATAATAATAATAATAATAATAATAATCCACTGGGGCTGACTGCCTGGCATACCAGCGAGTTTGTTTCGGTTCCACACGTGAACGTTATTGATCATTTCTTTCATATTCTAACTGTATTCATACCTAAATTCACTGTCTTTATTTAAGACAACAAAATCAAAGTGCTTACTCTCAGGGTAGGTGAACCCAGTTGGAGGATGAGACACGGTAGGACAAGCCTCCTGGTAGGCTTCCACGGGCCTCTTCTTGCCCAGGTAGTTGAAACCACTGCATCCTTCTCCAGGAGTCGTCCAGGCTTTCACGAAGAGATCGGGGTTCGTGTAAATGCAGCCCTTGGGACCTATCAGATCTTGGGGCTTCTCTCCGTCGAAGTTACCGCACAGACCACCGACCTTCGATCTGAAGTAGAAGTCCTCCTGAAGAAGAAATTAGAGGTTTGAATTAGCAGTTTAGAAAAAAAAAGCTTGCTTTGGCCAGGAAAGAAATAAACGAGTTTCCAGGTTTCTTGAATTTGAGAAGCGCGGGAGTTGTATGAACGTAAGTAATTTACAGTAAAGCGTTTTACTAGTTTTGCACTGCAGCATTGACTAAATTGTTTATTATTATTATTATTATTATTATTATTATTATTATTATTATTATTATTATTATTAAATATAAAACTGATCTCATGGTTCGCTAGAGAGTTCTATGTAACCACAATAAAATGCATCAAGGTTTTAGCAAAAATCATTTTATTGCCATAATAATAATAATAATAATAATAATAATAATAATAATAATAATAATAATAATAATAATAATAATAATAATAATAATAAGATAGAAGCCTCCTAATCCACGTATATTGAAACTGAAGTAGATGTATTTTGAAAAAGAAATAAATAAATTGCAAGAAATCCGTTCACCGGCATTTGCCATTTGTTTTAGTTTTCTGTAAAAGAAAACTGTTGAGATGGCTATTTCTGTCCGTCCGCACTTTTTCTGTCCGCCCTCAGATCTTAAAAGCTACTGAGGCTAGAGAGCTGCAAATTGGTATGTTGATCATCTACCCTCCAATCATCAAACACACCAAATTGCGGCCCTGTAGCCTCAGTAGTTTTTTTTATTTAAGGTTAAAGTTAGCCATGACCGTGCGTCTGGCAACGCTAAACACAGGTCACCACCAGGCCGTAGCTGAAAGTTTCATGGGCCGCGGCTGAGATAGTTTCATACAGCATTTATACGCTGTACATTAAATTCGATTGCGCCGAAAAAACTTCGGCGCATTTTTAATTTTTTTTTTTTTTTTGGATCGAAGAAACAACGATTCAGAGCTCTCTCTCTCTCTCTCTCTCTCTCTCTCTCTCTCTCTCTCTCTCTCTCTCTCTCTCTCTTCCACCAATCATGGTCCTGCTGCCTGAAAAATATCGATACTCTTTTATCGATATTGTCGAAGTTATCAGCGCCAGATTCCGGAGAAGAGCGGAAGAGTAACACAGCAATTAGCATCGACTTCCAACAAAACGAAAAGAAATTTGAGCGAGACTCACGAGGAGGTAAATGGCATCGTTGGTCATTTTGAGGGCGCCTCCCGTCAAGAAGTTCCAACTGATGACGACGCCGTCGCTGGTGAAAACGGCGTCGAATCTCTCGTCGTCCTCCTTGTAGTCCTCGCCATTGACCTGCGGGGCACAGGAAATGACTGCTTCAGAAATGGGCGTAGGTTTTCAGGCACAGAAATGCCCAGCCTGTAGTTTTAGACAGACATGTGCATACCAGAATTCATTCGCATACATGGCAGTGATGCTGCATCTACTCTCAAGAGCAAGCTCAAAAATAAACACGGCACGGGAAGTGTATGTGTGTGTGTATATATATACATATACATATACATATATATATATATATATATATATATATATATATATATATATATATATATATATATATATATATATATATTATATATATTATATATATACATACATATATATGTATAATATATATATATTATATATACAGTATGTGTGTGTTTGTGTGTATGTATGTATATATATATATGTATATATATACACACACACGTAAGTATATATATATTTACGTAGGCAGCCTAATGTACATAGGTTACATTATCAAACAAGCTTTCTCGAAAACACAAAAAGTAGACACATTTCTTATCTCTACTGGACGTTAAAACTGGCATTTGTTGGAGCTGCCAAGCAACATACCCTGACGGAGGTTGGGGTGATCTCCACCATGAGACCGTCGTGGGGGCTCAGCCAGCGACCCTCCCATTGGCCATCCACGAGGCGAACCTCGAAGGTGCCCGTTATTATTTCGGTGATGTCCATCGCGACCACGTGCCAGCACGCTTCAGGAGCGTAAGGGAACTCGACGCCGTCGAAGGTGCGAACCTACAGCAGGAGAAGTGAAGAAAAATTACTTTCCAGACTCTTTCTTTCTTGGGATTTGGAGACCACAGAGGAGTTTATATTTGGCACTTGCTTGAAACGAAATTAGATAAAAATCTGGTTTATTTAGTATATATTTAAGGGTGAGGTTGCTAGGTCCACGGCCTTTCTCTTGACCGCAGCTCATGTTGGCGCTCATTTACAGCTAGGTTGATTACTGGGTGGGAGAACTGAACAGAACCACGGGCCTTACAAATACGAGCCCGGTTTCTACCACTAAGTCAAGGGGCTCTCTCATATATATATATATATATATATATATATATATATATATATATATATATATATATATATATATATATATATATATATAAATGGGTAAACGGATATGAATCAGCTAACGGCAGTTTCTCCACGGAGCGATCAGAACTTTCTGTCATCACCAGTTAGAGACCTCGACGCAATTCTCACCTTTTCGTGAGTGATGACGCAAGCCTGGTTTTTCCTCCCGTTGAGGAAATTGTACTGAAGAGTCTCTCTTGCGGGGGCGGGAGCCGTGAAGACGTTGACCAAGTAGGGAGCTCTCACGTTCTCAAGAACGGACACCTCACGTTCTTTGGTGGTGTGGATGTGCCATAATTGTGTTTCCAGACATCTGAAGGAAAAAATTCAGGTGAGGTGTTGGTCTACTCTGGCGAATAAAATCTAACATTATGTTTGTGGGAATGACGTGGCTGTGAAATCTAGTCAACATTATGTTTTCGGGAATTATGTGGTGGTGAGCTATTATGTTTTCGGGAATAATGTGGTGGTGAACCATTATGTTTGTGGGAATTACGTGATGGAGAATTAGTGTTAACGTTATGTTTGTGCGAATTGCAGGATGGTGAACTATTGTCAACTTTATGTTTGTGGTAATTACATAGTTATGAAGTATTACCAACATTATGTTTGTGGGAATTACAGGATGGTGAATTATTGTCAACATTATGCTTTTGGGAATTGCTTGGCGGTAAAGTATTGTGTTTGGCGGTAAAGTATTGTCCCTTTAGGTCGGGTAAAGACTAACATGTTTATGGGAGTTAAACGTTAGTGACCTATCCACCGTTCAGGAGACCAAAGACGGAATTTACGTTAGTAATCTATTGTTGCAAGATATCGTCCTTTTTGGGGTACCAGATAAACATTATCTTGGGTTGAATTAAAGGTGAAGCACTGTGTTTTTCATTTACGCAGAGGTTAACATTTTGTTTGTTTTAACTGCACGGTGGCGAGGTCATAACCTCTTCAGGAAGGCAAAGACTAACGTTGTTTGAGGTTGGATGACGTGGCTGTGAGGTGCTGTTCTTTTCGAAAAAGCAGAGACCAACTTTGTACAAGTTATTTTTCGAAGTAAGAGATTAACCTTTGTTGTCAGGCAATATTCAGGTAACTGAAGCGGCCGGCGAGTTATTATTTCATATAAGGGATACCTTTTACTATATGTAATTATAGTAGAAATGGTTTTTTAGGTCATATGTCATCTCTGGGACAAAATGACCCATTTGCGCTGTGCAGTTATCTCTACTAAAGAATTGATTATACAGTGTGTGTGAGATGATTAGCATTATGGTGACGAAGGGTAACAAATCTACGATTTTCGTCAAAATTTTTTTACAGTTTTTGTGTTGAATTATTCATTTTACGTTTTCCTAATGAAGAGGGTGATTAATAAATTTTACATATGAATAGTTCTTTTCGGACAAGAAAAAAATGACATAGGTAAAGGTTATCCTTCGTGTAAAGGAGGGTTGTGCTCCAGAACAGAGATGACTCTTAACCTAACTTCTGAACTTCTCTCTGGGAATTCCACTTCACTCTTTAGCCCTTAACTTCCTCACCACGATGTATACCAAAGCATTTTTACCTGGAATGTAATTATCTCATATCCCATTATCTCGTAACCCTCATTACTTTAACTAATGGCCAGGGGAATCTGTGACGGAGTAAATGTCATTATGTATCAGTGATTATGTCCATTTGACGATATATATATATGTATATATATATATAAACATAAAAGGAATGAATTGCAAGTAATACATCTCGAAAGTATGAAGAAAAATCTTGAATGAAATAAGTAACGGACTTTATAGTACCTAATGGGAGGCGCAGAAGGGAATAAGCTAAAAAATAAATCTTCAAACTTACCTATGCGCATCAATGACGACCTCAGACTCGGCGTTCAGAACTGTGTAATCGTAATGGATATCTGGGAAATAGATTCCTCTGACCACATCGTAGACGAAGTTAGTAAAGTTCTTCATCGAGTCTGATAGGTCCTACGAAGATATATGATAATGAAGTGTAAGTTCATTGCGAAAAATAGAGTAAAGTTTTATTTGAATTCTCGAAGGAAACATATAACTTGGATTATATTCGTATATTCGTCTTTTTAAAATGTTCTTCAAAGTGACCCGTAAAAGCAGATTCTCGTGATTCCAACATCAAGCACAGAGCGTCTATTTAAGAGAATCCTGTACTATCTCCTACTCAGTTTTCACTTCTTGACGTTCTAATTTCATTTATTTACTTAAAGTTTCGTTCTTACCGGCGTCCAGTGGGCCTTGATGTTGATTTGGTCATAGAGAGATGTTGTGATCAAATCAATCGGCTGCATCTCCGGCACGTTGCATTCTTCCGCGGAGAGCTTCTTTCTCGCCTCTTCCATTTGCTCTGGGCTGATGTCCATGGTGCCCTGGATGAATGAATTCATACACAGATGAAACAACAACTGAATGCATTAAAACAACAATAAATTATGAATATAATAGCTCGAATAAAAATACATTTTGTTGAAAAGCTTCTTTCTGCGATCGCCTGTTGCGCTGGGCAAGTTGT
>NC_089759.1:18136656-18141656 GCF_040412425.1 Macrobrachium rosenbergii
AAAATATGTAGACTATTTAATAGAAATGACAAAAATAAGTGCCAACTTTGTACCGTAAACTTTAAATCCCCTTGCAATTGCATTTTTTGAACGATCTTGATGAATCTACTATTTTATTACAATTACAATGGTAATAGCACAACAATGGCTTTCTGAGGAATAATTAACCGACAAGTATCTGAGAGAGAGAGAGAGAGAAATTACTCACCGTAAGTCAGCGTGATAGTAACTGATTTTGTGCCCGAATTCTCAGGGTCGTAGAGCAAATGGATTTCCCATCTCTTGTTGGTGTTCACACTTTGGAAGTATTGACCCCTAAGAAATAAAACACGAACTGCATAAATATAAAGATAGTCACTCTATTCCCCACACAAGAACTGACGCTTGAAAATGAGTTATTCGGCTTAAAGAAATATTTATGTGACGTAGATATACCAAAAGCAAATTCTCGTCTTAATTGATCTCGACCATATGTTTGCAACACCAATAATTTTTTTTTTATTGCTCTTGTGTCTTACTTGAAGAGATTCCAGATGGTAAATGGATTGCGCTTGTCTCCTTTCCATTCCAACTCCACAGAAAGTCCTGCGACAGACGGTAAGACTTGGAAGTTGTCCTGAAAAAAGAAAATTTTTCATTTTCAGAATACTTCAATTTCCGTAAAACGTCTGAAATCTCTATATACTGGATGTGACAATTCTCTGAATTTAAGATACTCCGGTTATAAACAGACATTTTTAAATAGAGAAGCGGCTTTACTACAACTGCTGTTTTGACGTACTGAATAAATGCAAAGATTTAGTGCTTTATAGCTCAGTTGAAATCGTATTTTAATGCTACTTTTTCTCCTCTTAGTTTCAGAATTTAGTGCTAGATAAGAGAAAGGTGACCTGCAAATTAAGGAAGAATTGCGTTTATGGATAGAAGAATTTAGAGTTTTGAAGAAAACCGCAATAAAAATTGATTATAAAATAGCAAAATGCTGAAACTACTGGGCATAGTTAATGGGTTTGAGAAAGTTAGAGGTCTGATGTATAGCAGAAAAGAATATTATATTATTACTGAATGTTAGGCGAGGTCAGTGTGAATAATAATGCAAGAATTAAATTTATGTTTTTATGAATGGAGGAGTATAGAAGTTTAAGAAAATGGTTGTGAAAGGCCTTAAACTACCAAATTACTTAGAGAAAACGGTGCGAGGTTAATTATTATATATTTAAAAGCAGTATTAATTGTCCCAGAAATCAACTGACTGATCTATTAGTTCATCCAACTGACATCACATCCAGGGTGAATATCGGAAGAGAGAAACCGATCACTTACTACCGTAGGAGGGTGTTGCCGTCAGTGCACCTCATGTGGTGCACTGTAGGCATTACTTGAGGTTCTTTGCAGCAACCCCTTTCATTCTTTCTACTGTAAATCCGCCATAGTCTCTCTCTCCCGTCTCGCTCTCCACCTCCCCTAACATAGTCAACAGCGAGGTTTTCCTCCTGTTACTCCTTGAAAACCTCCTTTACTCTGGATTAACCTTTCAGCGCTGAGTGACCTCGTAGGTCCCAGCGCTAGGCCTCCGGCCTAAACCTTATATTCCTATGTTTCGATTACTCACGTGATAGAGGCAGTCTTCAAGCTTCTGAATGACCTTGTACACGTTCGTCTGGTAGCGGACGTTCGTTGGGAAACTTCCGTAAAGCACTGTGTAGGGTTTGTTATGTGCGTCCACCAGGTGAACCTGATTAGTCGGAAATGAGAAGAAATGAAGTATATTATTCGCAGCACATGAACGATGTATTGCACCCGTGAATGAGCAAATGAAAAGATATATTTATTGCTGAAAAAACCCAGATTTTGTGTATTCTACTCACTTGAAAATCTTGACTTGATGATAAATAAGTGATATTGCCTGGACTTGGTATTATTATTCATCATCAAGTATATATATATATATATATATATATATATATATATATATATATATATATATATATATATATATATTTAAAGATATATATATACATAGGTATATGTATATATACATACACACACACACATATATATATATATATATATATATATATATATATATATATATATATATATATATATATATATATATATATATATATATATATATATATATATATATATATATATATATATATATAATTGAAGATGAATAATATTACCAGACTCCGGCAATATTTACCCACGATTATCTCTTAGAACAGCAGCTAGAATTCACAAACTTCCCACTGAAAATGAACTCTGTTCAGACATTACCTTGTCGTCTGTGATGGGCTCCAGGGTGACTTGGACTTCCTTGACCGAGGGATTGAGGGTGAAATGCACTTGGAACGGCAGAAGGACAGACACGTCAGCCTTGGTCGTGACTCCCACGGCAAACTTATTGGACCAGGGGACCAGAGTCATGATTTCTACCAGGAACGACGAACTTGCGCTGCAGAAAAACCACAATGGGGTTAGGCAATGCGACTGAGTCTCAAGATATTAATTGGAAATGCTACTGAACAGAGGGGGATGCTTTGAGGTTAGGTATAGCTAATAAATCTTAGGGTTATGGTGAAAAAGGTTAGGGAATTTGGGGATTTTCTTAGGCTAGACAACACCACTGAATCTTAAATTATTCCTGGGAAATGATACCTAGTCCATGGAGATGCTCTGAAGTAATGCTCACAAGTCTTAACGTTATGGCGGGAATGCTATGATGATTTTGGGATGTTCTGAAGTTAGATGTTATCACAGAGCCTCAATATTCCTGGGAAAAACTACTGAACTCTTATGGATGCTTGGAGGTTAGGTATGCTTATGAGTTAATTGTCTGAAGATTTAGGGATGCTTGGGGGTTAGGTATGCATTAAAGTCTAAGGATTATTGACGAAAACGCCCTGAAGATTTTGGAATGCTTTGAGGTTAGGTATTGCTTATGAGTCTAATGACTGCAGTAGGAAACGTTCTGAAGGTTTGGGGATGCATTTAAGGTAAGGTAATGCTTATGAGTCTCAAGATTACTGTAGTAAATGCTCTGAAGGCTTGGGGATGCTTTTAGATAAGGTAATGCTTTTGAGCCTAAAGAATATGGTAGGAAACGCTCTGGAGATTGGAGATGCTGTGAAGTTAGACAATACCACTGGGCTTTTTAAGTTATTTCTGGAAAATACTTAACCCAAGGGGATGCTTTGAACTCAGGCGATGCTTATGATTCATAAATTTATGACAGGAATTTTCCGAAGCTTTGGAGGTGCTCTGAAGTTATGCAATACATATGATAATTAAATATATGTTAAGAAATGCTTCTGAATTTATGGGCTATTTCTGTCAAACTTAAGCCGGGCTGAGCCTGAGAACAATATAACAAGTAAAAGTGTGCTGAAGTTTCTTCGGCGCAATGGAGTTTTCTGTACAGCGTATAATGCTGTATGAAATTTTCAGCCACGGCCCATGAAACTCTTGGTGGCCTGTGTTGTTGGTACTTATAGCGTTGCCAGAAGTAAGATAATGGCTAAATTTAACCTTAAATAAAATAAAAACTACTAAGGCTCGAGAGCTGCAATTTGGTATGTTTGATGATTGGAGGGTGAATGAACAACATACCAATTTGCAGCCCTCTAGCCTCAGTAGTTTTGAAGTTCTTTACAGAAAACTAAAATTGTCATCATTACTCACTCGACAGTCACTTTAGCGCTGCTCTTTCCAAATGTCGCACCCGGAAGCTTGCTGACCTCGATCCACCAACCAGATTCAATGGTGTGCTGTGAATGATCAGAAATGTATGTCAGAAGAATTCATAACACTGGTTACAAAGTTCGACCATTATCATTACGAGTAATTTTATCTAATATTTTTTTTGTTTGAGATAGTACTACATGTTTAATATCTTATGTACTTAATAATAGTGGCTTATCAGACTAATTAGCAGCCATACTTTGCTTGATCTTTATAACATTTCCTTTGGGTACTGAGAGAACTGATCTTAGGTTTTTCCAAGATTAAAGAATTTGTTCACAACCGTCATTGGCAACAAGAGGGCTAACACTATGGTGTGTAGTGTCAAACACCAATGTATGTAAGTTACTGTGACAGGCAGACTGTATTATACAAAAAAAAAAAAAAAAGTCAATGCCAACTGCCATATGTAAAGACAGGAACGTAAAATACATAGGTGGAGTACCTTTTGTACAAATACTGATGTGAAATACTATCTGAATTTCATTTAAAACTGCTTTATGATAAGGAAGCCCTCAATACCAGCTGCATACTTGACAGCTTACCTGCCGTCTACAAAGTAACGTCAAATACTAACCCACACGACGAACGGCAGGCCTATGTCCGTAGGGAAAGTGACGAAGGCCTCACGATTTCTGGTGTAGTGCGGAGTGTTCAAGGCGCGCTGCGGCAAAGGCAGAAGCGCCCACTGGGCTGGGGAAGGCGAGAATAAACCATTTGATTAAATTTTTTATATAGGAATTTATAAACGATAACAGCAACTTAAGGAAGCCAAAAAAATTATCTTGAAGACTTAAGAAGACTTGTGTGATTTTTTTTTCTCAAACTTCTCTCCTGGTCATTACCTTCAGACCCCAAGACGAACAGCATATCCTTCTGGAAGTTGACGATTAAAGCGCTCTCCGGTCCTGTTACAGGCTGGAAACCAAGCTTCTCCTGTGACGAGAAACAAATTGGCGGGTGAGTAAGCTAGTCAAAGATCAGTCAGGTCTCTAGAATATTTTTATAAGTATCCATAACATAAAAAAAAGCACTCAACACTGAGATTTCGATTTGCTTAATTATAAGCTGGCTGATTTTTGATGACATTAAGGATGCAAGTGTTGATTTATCCAACAGTGAGCAAGTCTGAATTATGAATTTATTAAACAATACGCAGGCCATAATAATGAAGATTTTAAGTATTTGATTGTAAATAAACTCGGGAAATCTCAAGCTTAAATAGTACAAATTTAAGTGACAGTGAATGGAAA
>NC_089759.1:18146656-18161656 GCF_040412425.1 Macrobrachium rosenbergii
AAATTGTACCTCTATTCCCCGTCGCAGGTAAGGAATGAAGATGTTGGACACAGTCACTAGATCACAGATGTGTTCCTTCTCGCAGGTGTCCTCCCAGAAATAGGCTCTCTTGTCCTCGTGGAAGCACATGAGACCCACCAAATGAGAGAAGGAAACCAGAGCCACGCTCTTGTCAGCCTTCGCGCTACCTGGCCAGGGCAACTGCATCACCACTTCCTGAGGGAGATTTAGGATTTACGTCAAAAAACCAATTCACGGACCAGATAAGGAAAGGATGTGTTATGAAGTATTCTGCTACTTATTCAAATCATCCCATTGCTGTTGATGCTGTGGATATTTAAAAACACTGAAGTGAAAGAGTTGTGGAAATACTGTGGTGAAGGTAATCGGCATAGCATCATATCTGGCAGTTTTCCATGAGATTCTGTTAGGTAAGCAGGAATTTATTTTCTCATTATATTATTCAACGAGGCAGCTTAATTTAGTCTTTCAAAATCGATAAAACTGATGAAAATAATGAGCTTGCATATACAAAAATCAGGCTGTTTTGAGAGAATATTTATCTTTGGTCATAACCTTAATTTTGGTCGCAACCTTTCAATCTGTCAGTCATTCAATAAACCACATGATTGCTAAGGGCAACGTCCTCTTACCATAATCTTCGGAATGAGCGTTGGACTGACGGTAGTCTTTGGGAGGCTGCTAAAGAAGTTGTAGACGATATCCTCATACAGGTTCCTGAAATTCTCCTGAGGAATCAGCGTCAGTAGAAGCTGGATAGAAGGCTCCGTTGCGGAAGAGACCAAGGCTTGGTAGAAGATGTGCCTGGAATTGAGATGGAAAAGGTTAACAGTAATTGTGCAAGTTAAATTAGGTAGTTGGTTATTACTTTTTGCAAAACTGAGAGAGAGAGAGAGAGAGAGAGAGAGAGAGAGAGAGAGAGAGAGAGAGATGGAAAAGTTCAACGGTAATTGTACAAGTTAGTTTAGGTTGTTGGTTATTACTTTTTGCAAAGCTGAGAGAGAGAGAGAGAGAGAGAGAGAGAGAGAGAGAGAGAGAGAGAGAGAGAGAGAGAGAGAGAATTTGACATCGTGACAGCTAAGGTTCTTGCTCCTTGAAACAGACCCTAATGAAGGACAAAGAGTTTTAGGCCTGGTATTAACAAAACATCAACTTACAGTTTAACATTGAATTCCGTTGGTTTTTCTGCCTTGTATTTGTTATGGATTTCAGTTAGCCCTTGGGTATACAAGATGGACACTCCTTCGACAATGCGGCTCATTTCATCTGCGATGTTGACAGTTTGGGTAGGATTCCTGGGCATGCGGTGGCTGAGGTCCTCGATAAGGCTGATGACGAGAGTCTGTTGATCATTGAAGAAAAGGGGATTAGTAGTAACTCATTAAGCTGATAAACAACTTTGGGTATAGGCTGGTGCTTTTCTTACCCTTCAAGAAAAAAATAAAGAAAAAAGAGAAATCCTGAAGGTTCTATCAAGTCAAATTCGCTCGGATTTCTCAATCGAATAATGGTATAAAAATCAAGTTTATGTGAGAGGCTAAATGTATAAAGTTCCCTTCCCTTTCTTCCATTTTTTCCAGCAGGGATGAAGCAAAATCAATTCGTCTGTTTAACTAAAATATCTAAAAGTCTCAATCAGGTCCTCTTTCCGTTTGATTGTGGGTAGACACAGTACCTTGTGAGGTGGATTTTGACTGCTTTTGGTCGTGGGAAAGAGGAGGGATATATATATATATATATATATATATATATATATATATATATATATATATATATATATATATATATATATATATATATATATATATGTATGTATACTTTTGGAATGTTAATGTAATTGTGGATTTTCTTAGCCAAAGGTAATGGTTTTATCAGAAAGCTATCGAATTGCTTGATGTAAATGGAATTCGAAATGGGAAGATAAACCATTCTTAAGGAACAACACAACACTGTCATTCATTTAACGAATAGATGGATTATTACCTTTATATATATATAAATCTATATATATTATATATATACATGTATATATATGTATATATACGTATATATATATATATATATATATATATATATATATATATATATATATATATATATATAAAAGAGAGAGAGAGAGAGAGAGAATTCCTGAATACACACCTTGACTTCTTGTCTGACTGCATCGGTGAGCTGAACTCCAGTGAGGATCTGTTCAAGGCTAGGCTGCGTTCCTGCAGCCTAAACAAATCGAGAGAGAAAGCGTTAGGCATTTTATTTTGGACTTCGATTTTTATATATTGACGAAAGCTATCAGAAGTTATGGTACAATTTTTTTCTTGTTATGCTTAAAATATTTCGAAAATGTAGCATCCAAACAAAACATATATTTAATATCTTGGAAAACTTGAATTACCCGAACTTACATAAATGTCATTTTCTAAATAACACCTACATTCAGAGTAAGGTTCGACAAAACCAATCATTACCAACAAGAAAACTGAATTTTACTCCAAGTTACTTTTAGAAAGTGCCTCGTTACCCCCCCTAGAAATGGCGTCATTACCCCCACGGGGGTAATGAGCCCCAGTTTGAGAACCACTGATCTATTATTTATAAATTTACTGAATTTTACTCCAAATTACTTTTAGAAAGTGTGTCGTTACCCCCAAAGAAACGTCTTCATTACCTCCACGGGGGTAATTAGCCCCAGTTTGAGAATCACTGACCTATAGTCTGCAAGAACAACATTTTTACAGTTTTTAAGACTCACGTGGTGATCGGCGACTGAGTGTTCGATCTCGTACCGCCAAGAACTGCAGTGATGAGGTTCGTAGTCGATGGCCAGCGGTTCGTCGACGAGTCGAACCGCCTTTAATTCGAGAGACTGAAATTGAGGAAAGAGATGGTGTTAGTTGTTTGAATGCAAGCAAAGAGCAGAGGGTTGTGGATGGTGATATTCCTTTACTTTCTTTGGTATGAAATAGAGAAGATGGGAGATGTGGTTTCAGTTAATGTGTATATATATATGTATATATATATATATATATATATATATATATATATATATATATATATATATATATATATATATATATATATATATACATACATGAGTATATATATATATATATATATATATATATATATATATATATATATATATATATATATTAGTATATATATATATATATATATATATATATATATATATATATATATATATATATATATTAGTATATATATACATATACATATACATACAATGTTCTTACCTGATTCGTGAAAGTGTCGTAGTGCTCAGTATGATCAAGCGTGTAGACGGTGATTTCTCCTTCGATGTAAGCCTTCTCGATCCTCATGGCATTTGAATCACCGCGAATGATGAACGCCCCGATCGAAGACCGATGGAGGTGATCCATTTCATCGGGTCTGACATTGGCCTGAAAGAATCATCCATAATTAACTGGTCGAGCAAATAAGACTTCCTGTCGGTTAACTATAGCATAATTGGGAAGTGAATACTGATTATTACCAATTAATATCTTTAATCTTAGAATAATTGGTATTCACTTCCCAGTTTCGTCGCTTATCATATATGCAGTGCATTTTTTAAGTGTCTTTATACCAATCATTCGTTCAAAGAAGTATATCTGAATATTTTCTTTCACCATTCATGCAGTGTAACCCCTTTTGATTTTTTTTTTGTTTTTACTAACCATTTATGCAAAGTAATCCATTTCATTTATTACCTTATGTATAAAGTAATCAATTTGGAGTTCTGTTCTCAACCACTGTCCCGGAATTATGTGTTTTACCTGTGTTATTATTTGTCATATGTCAAGTCTTCAAGAAAGCTTCATCATAGCTAGTAACAGTTTGTCATTCTCAAGCCTCTGGCTTCTTTATTTGCTTCTTAATGCACGAAACAACATTCCTATTTTTTTTTTAGTAGGGCAATCTAGTGCTTGCGCGATCAATTCGTCATAATTCAGCAAAAAAATTGCACTGGTCGTATGCGAAAGGCTAGCCATCTGGTTGTTTATGTTACCCACAAAACTAGAATTTATTACTCCCGTTTTCTTCGGTTGATTTTCGTTTTCTTTTGCTTATCATTCCCGTTTTCTTTTGTGTGGTCACTGGGTGAGACGCATAGATTTCCACCTAAAATCTACTTGAAGAATGACAATTACCTGCATAGAAACGACGTATTCGCACATCTCGAAGTCGACCGTTTTCTGGACGTGCCAAAGGGTGGTGCTGAGGGGTGGCCCTCCCGCTGTGTATTTGCCAGGGGAAGTCTTGGTACCGGTCTTGGAAGCGGTCTTGGAAGCAGTTTTGGAAGCCGTTTTCGAAGGCGTTTTGGAAGTCTTCTGACCCTTGGCTCCCTTCTGGCCCTTGGCTCCAGTGTAACTGAGCAAAAGGTTTGTTTAATTAGGATTAGGACTAATCACTGATCATTCATTCGGAACTGTGTTCTAAAATTTGCGAATATTTCTAACACCTACAATTTTCTTTTAAACATTATATGTGATAGAGTTATAATCATTAATATAATAATGACTATAACTCTTTTCATGTAATTTTATGAACGCGATGAGTATAATGTGCGTGCTTGGATGAATAATTTGAAGATTTAACTGGTTAATGAATAATGTGGTGTATGAATTGCAAGATTCCTGCAAACATCTTGAGATAATGAAAGCATTGTGGTGACAACAACATTGCAACATTGCATGAAAGAAAACGTTCATAATGTTGCAAGTTTTGGATATATGAATGATTTCGAATAAATGAAATATCGTCGTTCAAGTTTGATCAACTTAGATAATGCTTAACTGTTTATTCATTATTATTATTATTATTATTATTATTATTATTATTATTATTATTATTATTATTACTATTATTATTATTATTATTATTATTATTCAGAAGGTGAACCCTATTCATATGGAACAAGCTCACACTTTGTCTGTTTAAAGTAGTAATTACCGCAAAGGATATCTTCGACTTTTGAAACAGCTGACTGATGTCTACCTTTAACTCTGGTCTGTTTTTATGTTCTGCAAAGCCAGACTTAGAATCACCTCGAGATAAGATCAATTTGAATTATGCAATATTAACCTGTTCTCAGTACTTCAGTTTAAGTGATCCTAAGATATATACATAGTATATATATATATATATATATATATATATATATATATATATATATATATATATATATATATATATATATTGAAACTGGACAGTATCTAGCGGAGATATTTATTTAGGAAAAGTTACAAACTTTCTAGGATAAACAGTCCTCATTGTCAAATATCCGGATACTTGACAATGAAGGCTGTTTGCCCTAGAAAGCCTGTAACTTTTCCTGAATAAATACCTCCTCTAGATACCGTCCAGTTTCAATGAGGTCCTGTTAATTTTTTATATATATATATATATATATATATATATATATATATATATATATATATATATATATATATTCCCATTGAAGTCAGTGGCATTATTTACAGAGACTATCTTTTTATCTAGACTTTAAATCAGTCTATACTTCTTGTTCTTGTCAGGATGAGAAGCTTGCCTGACGAGAAAAAGAAGTATAAACTGATTCAGAGTCTAGATAAAAGATAGCCTCTGCAAATAATGCCACTGACTTCAATAGGAATGGCATAAGAGAGAAAATATGTCCGTATGTATATATATATATATATATATATATATATATATATATATATATATATATATATATATATATATATATATATATATATATAGTGAGAGAGAGAGAGAGAGAGAGAGAGATCGGAAATAGTCTCATTTCTTATTTGTCAGCAGTGATATAATTATCTAGCCTTTTTAATAAAAAAAGAAAGTATACATATTTTCACAGCAGTAAAGCTAAAGACAAGACATCATTGAACGAAGCTTGAAGGAAAGTGCAAAAATATGTTGACAATTCAGTTTTGTCAGTGGCGATGAAAAAGCAACCGAAAGTTAAAAACGTTCTACGAGTGAATGGAATGGTTACTATAAACTACGCAGCTATTCATCAAGCGCCGAAAACTGTGATCAATCACCGATGACCATAGTCTTTGCGACGACAGGGAACACAACATCAAATATACTATTTATTACTCACCAGTGACTTGATCACTTTTGTTATAGATGTATAATGAACAAAACGAAACGCGAAGAAAAAATGTGGGGGGTTATTCATCACCTTTTCTCTCTCTCTCTCTCTCTCTCTCTCTCTCTCTCTCTCTCTCTCTCTCTCTCTCTCTCTCTCTCTCTCTCTCTTTGGAGGATGATTTCCCTTCGGGACTCTCTTCAAGTTCAAGCGAAGGTCCAATGAATTACTAACCTAATGCAAGTCTTGTATTTTAACAATTCACTTACATTGTCATCTATTTATATATTAATTTGTTAAATTATTTTATCTTTTTAATAATTTTTAATAAGTGATCTCTTCTTTCTGTATTTCCCATCATATACCTTCTGTTTGTTCTTTCTAATGAACACCATGTTCTCTGGAAGCTTGAATTTCAAGTCACTGGCCCCTGTGAGCTTGTTCCATATGAACAGGGTACATCTTCCTAATAATAATAATAATAATAATAAATAAACGAGTTTCTAACCTGTTAACTCTATCCGTAAAGTTTTTCAGCTGAAGATTAAATTTGAAGAAGAAGAAAATGAACCCGACCATTCCTAACCCCAGTAGCAAGCAAAATTTAGGACCATTGACCCTTACGCAGATGTGCTTTAACTTACGAGTGAACGCATGCGCACAACGAACTTCGCTACAATCTTACCTGTCAGACTCGGCGCCTTCTCTCTGAACGTCGCCCTCGATCTCGTGGTCTCTGTTGTAAATGTTGGTCTCATCCTCGGCGAACTTGCGAACTCCGTACCTGTAGAGGGCGTAGTGTAATGGATAGTGTTAGATGTGTCGTGAGAGCATCTATAGAATTTTACTTATAATGCACAAAGTGAGTTGTAAAGAAAATGGTTTGTGCGGGTTGCAATACGACGCTGTCTATCTATCGATCTATCTATCTATGCCAATGTATGTATATATGTATATGTTTATATATACATACACACATTTATATATATATATATATATATATATATATATATATATATATATATATATAAGCATATATATGTATATATATATATATATATATATATATATATATATATATATATATATATATATATATATATATATATATATATAACATATATATGTATATATATATATATATATATATATATATATATATATATATATATATACACATATATAAAAAGAACACAACTTCATTTATTTGTAACGTACGAAGATACATTTCCAATGAGTTTTATAGGAAAACAGTCCAAGACGTATGTATATACATATATCTATATATATATATATATATATATATATATATATATATATATATATATATATATATATATATATATATATATATATATATATATATATATATATATATACATATATACATATATATATATATATATATATATATATATATATATATATATATATATATATATATATATACATCTTGGACTGTTTTCCTATAAACATCATTAGAAATGTATCTTCGTATGTTACGAAGAAATAAAGTTTTGTTCATTTTGAAAACTTCTCCTGGTCCATGCATAACCAGAAGAACCACCGTCCTGGCACTAAAACGAATTCGGCCTCACTTACCAGTTAGTGCAACGTCCCACCAGAGTTTCCTCCGAGACGCCGAAATTGAGCTGCGTGATCACGTTGGGGCGAGGTTCGGCTGTAGCAGGCTTTTGCTCCTGGTTTGGTGTGAAGAGTAGTGGTTAGACTAAGAAGATCACAGTGGGAGATGTTCGTATTTCGTTTTTTATTATATTGCTCTGATGCAAAGTCATTTGAAAGGCCTCTGATTCTTGAGAGATTTCCTACAATAGCTGGAACAAGTGGGGTATTTTTCGTTCCTTGGCTGAGAATGATTAGGCTACTCTGCACAGTCTTTTGTTAACAATGAATTTACCTTACGAAAATCTCAAATACTAGAGCTGTTGATTCCTTTGAATCTCTCAGTGCTAACAACTTAAGAGTGGGTAACAAAACCTATAATTGTTAACTGAATTCATATCTCTAGTGTTTTGTTTGCGAAAAAGGATATGTATTTTTTTTAAATGATTTAAGCTAAGGCTCTCGAACATTTACAGTTCAAACAAGATATTAGAATTTTATTTATTTTGCTCGTCTGAAGGCCCAGCCAGTCCACAAAAATCCAATCCTAGCGCAGCTTCTCGCCCTATAAGGACTTAACTTAAAGGTTAGGAACACTTCAATGTTTGTTAGTCTTAGGATACTTCTCAACTCAAAAATAGATATCCTAATCTCAAATATTTGACCTGCAAGTCCCACAGTGAATCCTTACCCCGAAAGGAGTTATCCTGAAGATGTTGACAACTGCTTTCCTCACGTTAGTGATCCAGGCTGGTTCTACTGGCACTTCCAAGAATTCGAAGAAGAAAGGTTTCTGAAAGCACAGACGTTGAATAAAGGCTTAAGTATAGATCTGCTAGATATTTACCTGCTTCCAAGAATTTGAAATATTAGGTCTTCTGGAAATACTGTCATGGGCAAATGGGTAAACTTTCAGTTTAAATCCTACAATTGGATGAAAATAATACCACTTTTGAATTTTATAATGAAAAGGATTATTCGTCAGATAAATAAAGTTGCAACTTCCAGATTTTTAGAGAAGATAATTGAATTTTATAATGAAAAGAAGGATTATTCGTCAGATAAATAAAGTTACAACTTCCAGATTTTTAGAGAAGATAAGTATCTCGAAAATTTACCGTTTTGGAAAAACGGATGAGTTTTAAATTTGATAAAACTTATTGTTCCTGGAATTTAAGAGATAAAATTACTCTAAACCCAGTCCAAAATATGCTGACAAATATCTATCTCCGTGAAGTTGACATTTCCCGAATTATGTAGAAAATTATTTCTTTAAATATCACCTTGGAAGTATGGATGAGCATTCAGTATAATCATCTGATAATACACAGATTTAAAGGAAAAAAGTTTCGGAGAACAACGACATGGTATAACAAAACAAGTTGAAAGTTGAGAGAAGAAGGACTACTTTTTAAACTGAGGACAAACATTAGTGTCAGCTTGAAGTTAGGAAATAAAGAACTAGGGAATAAATATGCAAATAAAGAAGACTAGGGATGACTGTTTCCTTCTGTAATGTGCAGATGAGAATTCCTGAGAGAGAGAGAGAGAGAGAGAGAGAGAGAGAGAGAGAGAGAGAGAGAGAGAGAACAGTTCATACTCACCTTATTTTGGTCGATCTTAACCTTGAAAGGCTTTTCCAGCAAAGCCACCCCATTTTCCAGTCGATGGTACTCTATGGGCAGAGGGGCCCTCCTGTCACAGTGCAGTTCATCGTGGATGTCGCCTACTTGGACATGACTGAACTGGAAAACGGATTAGAAGAATTCTTATCAGTGGACAGGCGTCATTTTGAATGAAAGTATGATGCTGTTTTGAGGTAATAATTACCTGACGTACTTTCTAACTGAAAAGGCCCTTAGATGGCTGGAAGAAACAGTAAATATTTGATTCTTAAGAGTCGTATTGTAATCAAGTGAGCACAAGAAGCTTCACAGTGCAAACAAGAACATAAAAAAAATAATTTTTATTTTTATTTGGTTGGTATTATAAAGACTTTGAGCAAGGGGCACGCTGCTAAAACCAAGTACTGATATTAATTTAGTTGAAAAACCAAGCATTCATATTTCGTCATGAAAATATCACTTAAAACCAAAGACACATTCTCTTACCGATGTGATAGCTGTCAGAGCAGAGCACTGATATTTCCTAATCTGCAAAATGGCTTCCAGAGCCATTAGAAAGGTTTTCAGCTTACCTGGAAAATAACTGTGTAGTCTTCAATCACCTGGACCTCGACGTCCGCTTGTATTCCAGCGCCCGCGACCTGATGTCTGGCTTCCATGATACCGGTCGCCAGCCGTCCGCTGTACCGGTAGTGATATTGCAGGCCCGGTTGCAGCCCGGAACACAAACCGGCTGTTGACGGTGCAAAGAATGAATGTAAATGAATCTTACAAAATAGTTGCATGAACGAATGGAAATCTGTAACTGACTGCATTGTATTTCTAAATTTTCTGATTCTAAAACAAAGCATATATGTATAAATACAGAGAGAGATAAATAGAGAGAGAGAGAGAGAGAGAGAGAGAGAGAGAGAGAGAGAGAGAGAGAGAGAGAGAGAGAGTTAATGTGAGATAAATACATATATATGTATAAATACCCACACACACACATGTATATATGTATATGTATATGTATATGTATATATATATATATATATATATATATATATATATATATATATATATATATATGAATATAAGAAGGCCCATAAAACACTATTTAAACGTTGAAACCATATATTTCAGGCAAGTGCCCTGAAATATATGGTTTCAACTGTTTAAATAGTGTTTTTATGGGCCTTCTTATATTCATATTACACTGTAGTATTACAGGAAAAGACATTCATATATATATATATATATATATATATATATATATATATATATATATATATATATATATATATATATATATATATATATATATATATATATCGAGAGAGAGAGAGAGAGAGAGAGAGAGAGAGAGAGAGAGAGTGTGTTAATCTGGGTTATTGAAAAATAACAACACCCCGGATGAGGTGAGAACAACAATATCTTATACAAATAGGCAACTTTAACAGTAAAAAAAAAAACCGAATGTTTACCGGCTTTCTTAGTTTTTTTTTTTTATGCAAGTTCTCGAGCCATAATTCCCCCCCAAAATTATTAAACTTTGCTTGAAAGAATAATATCTCTAAGTATTCTTACCCAGAGCCGCCAGGAAAAGAGCCACCGTTCTCATGGTGCTAAGGATGAGATAGACTTCCTCTGTTTGAGCCAAGAGTCACCAAGGAGGCAGTCCGCGCGATGACACGGACTCTCCGAGAGTGAGGTTCGGAGGGCCACAAGTTTGCTTGGTTACTTGGGCTCACGAGAGAGATGCCAGAAATGACCATATAATATTTTCGTATCTTGTGGCCTAAATTGCTGAAGTTCTAACCTTTCCTGGATTTAATTTACTTGTGGGAATTGCTTTTGACTTTTAGATCTCATAAGTCTTGGATTACTGCCGATAATTAGGAGTAAATCATTGAAAAAGTGTCAAAATTATTGGTACAATTTCCCATCGCACCCAGGGGGAAGTCGTGACGTCATCTTTGGCCCTCTACGTTGAGGATGCCGGCTAGTGCCGAAAGCGCTGGTATACAAACATATCATCGCCACCTCATTCCGTGCAAGGCAGTAGGGATGAGTGGTAGGACGGGGTTGGTGACAGGGGTAGGGGGCGGTGGGGCGGGGGGGGGCCATCCATGACGTCCGTAGTTCAATCCCACCTAGTAACCGCAGCGTTTAACCGGCAGATGTTGTTGCTAAGGCAACCCAGCCTTCGCCAACCGGCTTCGACATTAATTTCCCCTCTGATGAGAACTGCAACTCATTTGCATAATTTTCTGAAGCGTTCGCTTTGTACTGGGTGCATCCTAGTGCAGTTTCATGAGGTCGTAAGTTTTTTATGTGATTTTTTTTAAGCTTCAACAAGCCAAGACTGTGGTAAACTAGAGATTTTAACTTTGTTAAAAAGGATACATTATCTAAAACTACCGAATATCTTACAGGTTTATACAACAGCTTTGGTTCACTGCGTTATTAAAAACTGTTTAATATACTACAAAATATTACTGTCACCATAACATGGAATTATCTGCAAGTAGCTTGCTTAAGAAAATATCTTAATGCGGACTGACGCGCTAAACCCGCCATGCCACCAGTTCCCGCATCCCTTTTATTGCTTGTTTTGATGTTTCCCTCCTCTTACGGTCAGGCTAGAGCAGGGCCGTCCAAGTTGTTAAGCCTGAGGGCCACTCTTGAAAAAAACAAAAACTCATGCGGGCCACCTGTGTGTATGTATATAAAAAAGAGAAATATACTTTTACTTATTTTTCTCTAGCGGGCCACTTTCAAAATTAAACGGACCACTTTTGGCCCACGGGCATGGGGTTGGACGGCCGTGGGCCTAGGGATTTACGCCCTATCTTGTATTTTGTCAGAGAAGCTCCCTCTCTTTTTTTATTAGAAGGTGGTTCTAGTGCCTCACACTTTTTTCCGTCCCCATTTTCATTACAAGTTACTAAAATGCACTGTACGTAGGCTGCTAAAATGGCAAATTAGGTGCATTTGTTTTAATAAGACCATCGAAATTAATACTAAATTCTACAGTATTAAACGTGGAGCCTACAGAGAACAAGTAAACATGCGCCGAAGTTTCTTCGGCGCAATCGAGTTTTCTCTACAGCCGCTACACCGTATAATCAAGGCCACTAAAAATAGATCCATCTCTCGGTGGTCTCGGTATAATGCTGTATGAGCCGCGGCCCTTGAAGCTTTAACCACGTCCAGGTGGTGGCCTATCCTATATCGTTGCCAGAAGCACGATTATGGCTAAGTGTAACCTTAAATAAAATAAAGAATGATTGGAGGGTGGATTATCAACATATCAATTTGAAGCCCTCTAGCCTAAGTAGTTTTTAAGATCTGAGGGCGAACAGAAAAAGTGCGGACAGAAATAAGTGCTGACAAAAAAAGTGCGGGCAGACAGACAAAGCCGGCACAATAGATATCTTTTACAGAAAACTAAAAATGAGAAAACAGCTGGTAAAATGCTTAACACTTAAATAAATAAGAAAGAAAAATGAATCACTCAAATTGTGGTTTAGGACTACTGCAGCCTCTCTTCAAAGAGTATCTGTGTTCATTAAACTGCTGGAAGGCAATGGAAGTTCTAAGAGAAGAGTAGTGAGCACTAACTCAATAAGGTCAGGTACTGACAATAAGAGAATGAATTTACTATTAGAAAAAGTCGTTCCGTTATGCAAATCATAATTACAGAATCTTGCTCTGAGCAATTTAGTTCTGGAAATAAGGGTTTTATGATGCGTTTGATAATCTGGCGGAGCAATACTCCAATAATTGTCAATAAAACATTACAGTTCATGTTCCCCATCTCACTAAATACAAGATTTTCCTTGAACAGTACCTAGCTGGCCGGTAACGCTCGGTTTGATAAAATCATTTCAGCATTGCAAAAAGTATATTTCAAGTCGAAAGTAGCAACAAGTATTAAATATTTGGAAGTATTACACCAGTGCCGAATAACTGCTGGACTGGCTACATGGTACAAGATCAACTATTCAACATATATTAATTTCATCTGAGCGCTCTACCTCGTTAAACATTTCACTTATTATCGCAATTCAGATTTCAGGCAAAGCTATCAGCCACTTCAATGCAAATAATGGAAAAGTAAATAAATGCTCTTATTGGATCATCTACTTAAGCAACTTACTCTGCTTGCAACGAAAACCATAACAACATAGTAAAAGGCAAAGTGCAACAGTAAAAAAAAAAAACACACACACACACACACACATATACTTTAACTGTTCTGGTTCATGACACTTGAGAAATTATGACACCAAATATATTTTCTTCAACACCTAAGGAAATCTCACTTAAATTTCTTCCAGTAGTGAATAAATTTCGTAAGGTTACCATCAATAGACCCTTATTATATTATGTGTTATTAAGTCATATCCTAGATTATCAATAGGTAAACATTAGGTAATTTTATGTGTACTTGAGAATCATACATATGTTATCTTCTGATTACAAGAGGTACAACGATTTGCTTGTCTTTATGACAATCCGAGGACAAAGAATACACTCCCATCAGATCTTTATTCTTGCTTCTGTTTGTATAGATTTTAATGAAGATGCACACATACGAATAAATATTCTGTACACATGGCCCGTTAGCCAACATTAGGACTAAATAATGAGAGAACCAGTTACTTTTAATATATTTAATCAAAACTTGTACATTGACAGACAAACAAAGGAAAAGGGAATTGAGTAGAAAAAAACTGTATAAAAATTGCTACTAACAATAACTACGTCATGTAACAAAATATGTAGGACCAGCCTACGATTATAAATGACTTAAACCTAAGTTCATCAAAAGACTGTTCTTGCTTGTCGATTTACCATAACTTTTCCATTCATTTATATTCTGATTCAACCTATTTTTTTTTTCATTAACAGGCCTTCATATTATCATACAAAATTTTAACAAGCTGTGAATTTAGAAAATTTCATGAACAGAGCATACAGACATGCGTTCTCTCCTGATTGTTATCTCAAAATTTATGTTATTTACCAGATAGAATATTCCTGAATTTATGTTCATTTTAAACTGAGAAAGAAGCCCCACCTACATTTGGTAGAGTTGCCAGTAATTTCTCATGGCGACATAAAATAACATTTATTTTTATGGAGACCCCTGCTAACTTTATATTAACCAAATGTGGTGATATTTTCTTTGTTTTTGTTGAAAACACTTATCAAGGGACTTTAAAGATAAGTTTTGAGTAACAAATTGGCCACTCTATTACTCTACACTTCTTGGAAATACTTCACCGAGTCGTAATTGCCTTAACTGAAACAAAAAATAAGAAACAAACACACATACAACCTTTAACCGACGATATGGCAACTGAGAAAGCACACAGTTGCCACTTCTCTCCATCATATTAAATTCGCTTTCGATCTTTTTCAATCTTCGCTTACAACTGTCGGCTTTCGGCAAATTCCGCAAAGGTCTTGATCTCAAAATCTTGCGGAATTGCGTCGGGTGTCTGCCCCTCGCGGAACTGAAGGTCGACTCGACCGAAAAAGTTGTTGATGTCATAGTACTGACTTGCTGCCTCGCAGGGTATCGAGGCTTCAGGGTAGTCACAAACCTGAGGGTATAATTAT
>NC_089759.1:18164156-18174156 GCF_040412425.1 Macrobrachium rosenbergii
GAAAAGGCCAATAAGAATATCAATTAGCAGAGTGGAGAAACACGCAAAATGGATAAAATTAATTTGGCCTTAATTAGAGCAATCGTCGCTTTAACTAATTTTTTTTTTTAAATTTCGTAAAGAACGAGACAAAATTAGACCGAGTCACAGAGGGTGGATTTCTGTCCGTCGGGCGAATATCCCAGCGTGGTAACAGATCTTTCCCCGACCTTGACAACAGCGTATGCGCTCGGGACGTAACACTAGAGCCCTAACCACATCGCGACGGCCTCCGTTACTCCTCTCTCCATCTCCATTAAGCACCCCCCCAGTGCCTCTATACACGTAATCAAAACAAAAGTGTCATTAATCTCGCGGCCGAGAGCTGCACACTCTGTACTAGGCGTATCGCACAGCTACGATTTCCTGACGTCTGACTGCTGGGTGCGTTCGGTACGGATGAAACACTCCCATTTCTCGAGAACACAGTTTCTATATTTATTCGTCTGTATCCAGATCAGTAAAGGGACGTTGACTCGT
This sequence comes from Macrobrachium rosenbergii, assembly GCF_040412425.1. Classification (NCBI taxonomy): domain Eukaryota; kingdom Metazoa; phylum Arthropoda; class Malacostraca; order Decapoda; family Palaemonidae; genus Macrobrachium; species Macrobrachium rosenbergii. The sequence goes on from NC_089759.1 coordinate 18,164,676, forward strand.
TCAAATTTAGATGTAAACAATTGTATGTTGATTCTGTAACGCATAAATTGGTTTCTCACTCCTGAAAATAAGAAACCAATGAAATATAACCAAAAACTATTCAACTGGCGTAAGCACTCCGAATGGAAATTTTTCTTACAGTCTGAAACAGAAGATAATGTTGTCAAGTTAGATGTCATTGCTACTGCTAATTTTACTGTATTTCAATGGCTATAAACATAAGAGAATCCAAGGCAAAGTCCCAGCCTATGAAACCTGGCAGTCAACTCTATCTACTTACTTTCCAAAACCTTAGCAGTCATCAAGATACTCACCCATACCAATGCCAATGAAATATAAAGAACTAAATTTCGTCTGATTTACTCCTTTGTAGGAACAACGAAGCACTGGAGAAGACAGCGCGCATATGGGACACAGTGAATCAAAAAAAAGTATGTTCCTTTTGCATGATGAATGAAATCCCCAATTAAGCAAACAAAATAAGTCATGGGAATTGTGAAACAGGAGCTTATAAGGATTCCTGTCTCTTTCAGTATCGATTCTATTTAATAATTCGTTAGGATGATGCATGGAGGTCTTTACCCTGCTTAACCATTCTGCAAACGATGAAAAGAAAGAAAACAAGAAAGAAAGAAGAAGACGAAGAAGAAGAAGAAGAAGAAGAAGAAGAAGAAGAAGAAGAAGAGAGTGCTGTCGCCGAGACTTGAAAGATTACCCCTGTTCTTTCGTCTTCAAGAGCCAAACACACATGAACTACAGGTCGTTGCCTCGTCCCAAGGCCATTGATAATGTTACAAGGAGACCCGAGAACGAAACTAGAACAGAGTTACATTAAAGGCCAGTTACAGACGTATATTTATAGACGTCTTATTAACTTTGCAAAGCTGGAGATAGAAAGGTATTGATTCTCTTTTCATTTGGACACAAAAATAGAACATGCTTTACCTTCGACTCAACTACCAATTACGGATTTTTAGTTTTAGAATTGCGTAGGGTGAATCTACGAACTTAGAACTATTTAATTTGAAAGCACGTTTTTTTCGTCATATTTTAGCGTAGATGATGGCGCTTGTTGATAAAGAAGGCTTTATTTTTACTTATGGATACGTTAAATCAGTGGATGGATTAGAGTGTCTGTATTCTTAAGAATAGAATAAGTTTTTAAACAAAAACGAACAATTTTCAGTTTGACAGTTTTACTTTTCACAGGTTTATTTAGAAAAAAAAATTAAAAATGTGAGTCTTCAGTCCTGTCTTAAGGTGATAACACCTGAATTCAATAATGGCATTTCTAGTGGTACCTCCATCTTGCCAATGGTAGACAATTTTTACCTTGATTGTACTTTGTATTATGGTTTGACATGAGCCTTCAAATAATAGTAATTGCAACAATAACATGATCACATTCAAACGGCACAAGACACAAATCTCCTCAGCTATAAATCTTTACATAAAGAAATAACATTACAACAAGTAATAAGTCAGATAATTACGGTAACTGACAGTTATTATCTACGGTGAAATGTTATAATTTTAAAATTAACTTGCTAATAATGTATATCACACATCACACTTTCCTACGATTTTTTGGGGCATTGGTTACATGATATAATATTGAATAATATGATTTATATGTAAATGAAACTTTATTATTATTATTATTATTATTATTATTATTATTATTATTATTATTATTATTATTATTATTATTATTATTGTTGTTGTTGTTGTTGTTATTATTATTACTATTATTTTAGGTATTGATTACATAATAAAATACTAAATTACATGATTTAAATATGTGAAATAAAAGTATATTATTATTATTATTATTATTATTATTATTATTATTATTATTATTATTATTATTATTATTGTGGAGCATCACTATACTGTGATCGAAAATAATGAGTAAAAAAGCCACAATAATATAATTGATAAATTAGAGGACCGTTGCGCAAACGGTCGAAAGCTCCCTCGTTTTTATCCCCTTTTTTGTATATTTTTGTATCTTAAAATATACAATTTATCAATTATATTATTGTGGCTTTTTTACTCATTATTATTATTATTATTCTGATATTTGTCCTAATTTAGATTAATATCGTTGCTACAGTTATGATAATTATGATGATGATCACATGGATAATGACAGTATTCATTTAATTTTTTATTACGATGACATTGCACACTTATAAAAACGACCTTCGAGAAGAGTAAACAAAAAAGGATACGAATAAATAAATAAATTAAAATAATGATTATTAAGTAGGAAAGTATTAAAACGTAAAATCAAAAATATAATTACGGCATGATTAGACACAGAGAAACTTCAAACAAGTAAAAAATGCGCCGAAGTGCCTTCGGCGCAATCGAGTTTTCTGCACAGCCGCTACAGCGTATAATCAAGGCCACCGAAAATAGATCCATCTTTCGGTGGTCTCGGTATAATGCTGTATGAGCCGCTGCCCATGAAACTTTAACCACTGCACGGTTAAATAAAATAAAAAATGTTGAGGCTGGAGGGCTGCAATTTGGTATGTCTGATGATTGGAGGGTGGATGATCAACAAACCAATTTGCAGCCCTCTAGGATCAGCAGTTTTTAAGATCTGAGGGCGGACAAAAAAAAAAGTGCGGACAGAATAAAGTGCGGACGGACAGACAAAGCCGTCACAATAGTTTTCTTTTACAGAAAACTAAAAACTGCAAAAGAGAGACATTTAAATATGATTAGATGATAGGTATATAAAAATAACTAAATGAGTTATGATGTAAAGTGGTATGAGGAATACTCTAACCAAAGACGCGATATTATTAAGGATAAATCATTTCACATATAGGAGGCCCGTGAGAGGGTGATCTAGCAAAATGTAAACAAAAAAAGAAAATTAAAAAAAAATTTAAATGACGTCAGACATAATGCTAACCTTGGCCGTCCTTGACTGCCCTCAGAGATGATAAAGTCTATTTACATGATATGTATTGTCCTAAAAAGAGTTCATTTGCATTAAATGAGAGAGAGAGAGAGAGAGAGAGAGAGAGAGAGAGAGAGAGAGACTGAAAACGGACAGACAGACAGAAACGATGATTAGAGGAAGAGTGATTGATGAGAGAGAGAGAGAGAGAGAGAGAGAGAGAGAGAGAGAAACGATGATTAGAGAAAGAAGGACTGATGGTACTGAGAGAGAGAAAGAGAGACATAAAAAGACAGAAATGATGCTTAGAGAAAGGACTGACAATACTGAGAGAGAGAGAGAGAGAGAGAGAGAGAGAGAGAGAGAGAGAGAGAGAGAGAGGTGGGGGTGGGTGTCACACGGACAGCATAAAAACAGAAACGACGACTAGAGAAAGAAAGACTGATAATACAGAGAGAGAGAGAGAGAGAGAGAGAGAGAGAGAGAGAGAGAGAGAGAGGCTGAAAACGGACAGACAGACAGAAACGATGATTAGAGAAAGAGTGATTGATGAGAGAGAGAGAGAGAGAGAGAGAGAGAGAGAGAGAGAGAGAGAGAGAGAGAGTTGTCACTGCTACGCAGCGTTCCACGAACTGCTTACGAAAGTGTGCGGGAAAACTTGAATAATGAATTGCTGTAAGTGAACTTACAAAACAATACTTAGGGATTACCGACACGCCGTCCAATTCCTTGAAAATAGAATTTAGAGAAAGTAATATCGCGTGGCATAGTTTTTAAAACAAACATTTATGATCTGATATGAGCTCATGATTTTATTTTATGTTCGTGTCCTGGTCACTTATTTTTCTTCTGTTTAAAAAGCTGAACCTTCAATTTGCAACCTTATTCAGTCATCTCTAATTATTATTATTATTATTATTATTATTATTATTATTATTATTATTATTATTATTATTATTATTATTATTTGCTATATAGGGTCCACAGTAATATAACTGTTAAAAGCTCGATTAGAATTTAATAAAAGCTTTCGAACCCTTCTCTGGGTTCATTTTTTGACTGAAGATGAACCCAGAGAAGGGTTCGAAAGCTCTTATAAAATTCTAATCGAGCTTTTAACAATTATACTATTGCGGACCCTTTAGAACATTTATGAACTCTCGTGATAGAGAGTTTTTATTCAAACTTATTATTATTATTATTATTATTATTATTATTAACTCGCCTAAAGATGGCAGTGCTGTCTCAAGATTCACACACACACACACATATATACAGTATATATATATATATATATATATATATATATATATATATATATATATATATATATATATATATATATATATATATATATATATATATATATATATATATGAGCAACTCTATCAAATTTCTTTCACTTAATCGTATGTGGTTCTTTCAGCAGGAATTTACACAGACATGAGGGTAGATATGCAATGACAAACTTTTGTCTCTCTCTCTCTCTCTCTCTCTCTCTCTCTCTCTCTCTCTCTCTCTCTCTCTCCAGCCAATGATGAGACGCATGAATGGAAAATGAACTGCTTAGAGGAACCATCGAATATTAACAACAGCTTTACAAATATCTTCTACGGCCCATAAAACTCTTAGCCGCAGCCCATGAAACTCAGCCACGGTCTGGTGGTGGCCTGTGTTGTTGGTACCTATAGCGCTGCCAGAAGTGCCTTTATGGCTAACTTTAACGTTGAGTAAAATAAAAAAAAACTACTGAGGCTAGAGGGCTGCAATTTGGTATGTTTGATGATTGGAGGGTGGATGATCAACATACCAATTTGCAGCCCTCTAGCCTCAGTAGTTTTTAAGATCTGAGGGTGGACAGAAAAAATGCGGACGGACAGCAAAGCCGCCACAATAGTTTTCTTTTACAGAAAACTGAAACGCATAGAAGATGGTGGGAAATTTTATATATCCTATTTGGAACTTGTACTTTAAGGAGTTTCATAGACATACTAATATATAGATACTCTTTACACGTGCTAAGATTTATTTTATTACATCCCAATGGAAGATATAGAAAACTTAGGAAAATTATATGATCTCTTTTAATTATATTATTATTATTGTCATCGTCAATTCATTATTATTAGTACTATTATTATTTCAGTATAATGATGATGCCAAAAATAGCTTGATATAATATTTAATTATACCTGCAACAAATTAAGGCAATAAAAATTGGTATATGTCTGCCAAAATCATATTCTTAAAACAGTAAGTAAATCGACAAAAAATTATTAGCAAAGATAATAAACAAGTAAGAAATGCGCCGAAGTTTCTTTGGTGCAATCGAGTTTTCTGTACAGATGCTACAGCATATAATCAAGGCCACCGAAAATGGTCTCGGTGTAATGCTGTAGGGGCCGCGGGCCATGCAACTTTAACCACGGGCTGGTGGTGGCCTATCCTATATAGTTGCCAGAAGCACGATTATGGCTAAATTTAACCTTAAATGAAATACAACTACTGAGGCTCGACGGCTGCAAATTGGTATGTTTGATGACTGGAGAGTGGATGTATCTACATACCAATTTGCAGCCCTCTAGCTTCAGTAGTTTTTAAGACCTGAGGGCTGACAGAAAAAGTGCGGACAGAATAAAGTGCGGACAGAAAAGTGCGGACAGAATAAAGTGCGGACAGAATAAAGCTCTCCTAGGGCTGGCCCGAAGCATTAGACTTATTTTACGTGGCTAAGAACCAACTGGTTACCGAGCAACGGGACCTGCAGCTTATTGTGGAATCCGAACCACATTATACCGAGAAATGAATTTATATCACCAGAAATAATTCCTCTAATTCTTCGCTGGCCGGTCGGAGAGTCGAACGCTGGGCCAACAAGGTGCTAGCTGAAAGCTCTACCCACCCCACCAATGAAGACCTAATTTACAGAAAACTAAAATGAAACGGTTATGGCGAAGCAGGAAATAAGTAAATAAACAAGCAAATAAACAATCACATGTGAAAATCAAATATTATCTTAAAATTTTCACCCACGAACTCACTCACTCCGTTAGCTTTCGGGCCTCTCGGTGGTCCATGGCTGCTTGCACCAGACCTCTCCGCGTTCCCGTACTGAAGGCCGCATCTCTCCAGTTACTCTCAGGATCTTCCATTCCCAATCTTCTTAGATCTCTGAACACAATATCTTTCCATCTCATCTTCGGTCTCCTCACCGGTCTTCTCCTTTCTATTAATCCCTCCGTAACCACTTTTGGGCATTTCTACCCTCTTCTATTCTAGCCACATGCCCTGCCCAATGTATCCTACGTGATCTCATATATCCAGTTATTACCGGTTGTCTGATTAAATCTCTTATTTCCCCGTTGTTTCTTCTCCAAATACCTTTATTTACGTCTTAAATGGGACTTGTTATTCTACGCAAAATGTTGTTCTCAAAAACCAGTAGTCTCTGTTCTTGACGTTCAGTCAGCGTGTAAGTGTCACAACCATATAGCACTAATGGCCTGATAATGGTGTAAAATTCTTAGTTTGGTAGACCTTTTGAAGTTCCTTCTCTTTAAAAGATGTTGTAGACTGAAGCAGCATCTGATCCCTACTGTAATTCTAGTCAGAACCTCTCTCTCTCTCTCTCTCTCCGTCTCATTTCTGGATGTTAACATACTTCCCAAATATTTAAATTCTCTCACGTTCTCGATATCTATCATATTTTTTTTTACTGTTGTTGTTGGTTGTTCCTTGACAAAAACAATCTCATCATTTTGGTTTTCCTTTCACTGATCTCGAGTCCCACTCTGGCGGCAGTTTCTTTGAATGGTATATACAAACGTTCTATATTTTCTATATCTATATCTATGAAATGAACATCATCTGCAATTGCAAGGACTTTGTCATTTGTATCTCCCGAGATGAGGCGTCCCCCCACCTTCCTTAACTGCCTCGATACTTCACATGATTTTCTCTAAAATTAGATTAAACAACATTGGAGATATAAGGCATCCCAGTCTCATACTTGTTTTAATTTCAAAACATTCCGTCTTTTTCCTTTCCACCTGGACACAACCCTTACTGTTCCTGTATCGTACTGTTACCAAGTTTACAACCTTTCCCGGTATACCAGATTCCTTCGTAATATTCAACATTGATGGTTTATGGATGCTATCATATGATTTTTAAAGCCTACAAAAACCTGCCACATACCTCTATCACACTCCCACTGTTTCTCCATTATCTGTCTAATCATAAGAATCAGGCCAATCTTCACATGAACAAATTTCGTTTATTTGTGTATTATTTGATCTGTAATGAGAACATGATGCGCGCTGCATTTGGTGCAACAGTCTCAATTTACTTCTGCTTGCACGTGGGAATGCTTCTTCCTTTCGCCGTCTCGGTTAACATTAGGGGTTTGACACAAGAGAAGTGTAATATTAATAATAATAATAATAAGCTCAGAAAATAGGACACTCACAGGAATCCCGTTTGCAAAGGCGTCCTGAGGACGGCCGTGGCGTTGCCAGGCAGCTCGTACTCCAGGGGCGTCGAGTCCCTCCTCGCCCTGGGCAGTGACCGGCTGAACCCGACGATGAAAGCTGGATGAAAGAAAGGAAAGTAGTTATTCGTCTCGTATACTTGTTCTTGTGGGAAGGAGGGGATAAGGTTAATTCGTCTCGTATACTTGTTCTTGTGGGAAGGAGGGGATAAGGTTAATTCGTCTCGTATACTTGTTCTTGTGGGAAGGAGGGATAAGGTTAATTCGTCTCGTATACTTGTTCTTGTGGGAAGGAGGGATAAGGTTAATTCGTCTCGTATACTTGTTCTTGTGGGAAGGAGGGGGTAAGGTTAATTCGTCTCGTATACTTGTTCTTGTGGGAAGGAGGGGGTAAGGTTAATTCGTCTCGTATACTTGTTCTTGTGGGAAGGAGGGGATAAGGTTAATTCGTCTCGTATACTTGTTCTTGTGGGAAGGAGGGGGTAAGGTTAATTTGTCTCGTATACTTGTTCTTGTGGGAAGGAGGGATAAGGTTAATTCGTCTCGTATACTTGTTCTTGTGGGAAGGAGGGATAAGGTTAATTCGTCTCGTATACTTGTTCTTGTGGGAAGGAGGGGATAAGGTTAATTCGTCTCGTATACTTGTTCTTGTGGGAAGGAGGGGATAAGGTTAATTCGTCTCGTATACTTGTTCTTGTGGGAAGGAGGGGATAAGGTTAATTCGTCTCGTATACTTGTTCTTGTGGGAAGGAGGGGGTAAGGTTAATTCATCTCATATACTTGTTCTTGTGGGAAGGAGGGGATAAGGTTATATAGGGCTGCTATTATGCCTACTCAGCTTCCATAGAACACAGTGGCCATATCTGAGGAAGAGGAGTGAAGAAGGAAAGGTATATGTAATGTGACTCAAACTGAATAAATAACAACTGAATGAGTCTATGGATATACAAATAGGAAATAATAAGAAGATAATGAGTTATAAGGGATGGTGGGGGATAAGAGAGGAGGGAAGGAAAACAAGTATATAGAATGAAAGTAGAGAGAACAATTATAATGGTGGTGAGAAAACTTGATAAGAAAACAGAACTGCATCAGTAACAGGATGTAAAAACTAAAATGAAAAATTACTTTGAAGACAGAATAACGGCTAATTATTTAAAGAAATATTCGGGAACATAAAATTTATAAATCTAAATCAAAGAATATGATTAGTGCAACTCAATGAAGGAATTGTCTGTTGAGCACAAATCTTGAATCAACCGATGAAAAGGAGAAAACAATAAGAATTAGCTGAAGAACGAGCCCCAGGCAGTAATAATAAAGTGAGATTAACAAAAGTTGATAACACGAAGTTATATGAGACAGAATAATGTTGATAACATAAAAAAAAAAAACAGAAGTATTGCGCAGTGCCTGTATAACATAAAACTAAAAGCTCTTTTACACTCGTTTGTGGCGCAATATTTAGCTTATATAAAACGAAGATATCAGAGATGCGCATTTATTTGAGATGGTTAAGGGTGAATAAGTGAACAGTTCTAATTCCCCGAAATATTCTTGCGCAAACCTTAACTGGTATTAAATTTTTATCAAGAATGCGTTGCGCGTTAGTGCATGTGTCGCCATCATCCATTCTCCCCAGCCAACTCCCACCCCCTCCCCCGGTTCCTCTGACCTTTTCGTTTATATTTATGAAAAAGACTTTTTAGGGTGTGTATATATATATATATATATATATATATATATATATATATATATATATATATATGTATGTATATATATATATATATATATATATATATATATATATATATATATATATATATATATATATATATATATATATATATATATATATATATATATATATATAGTTTGCCATAATATTTGATTGCGTATGATACAGTTAAATTCTATATACACACAAAGCACAAATATGGATACAGACACTGGGACTCATTCGTCTGTGTATTTTCATAGAAGAACAGAGATAAGATTAAGTCACGTAAATATATATATTTTATTTATTATTTGTAAAACATGGCTGACACCTGAAATAATCCTTATGAATTCTG
>NC_089759.1:18181656-18204156 GCF_040412425.1 Macrobrachium rosenbergii
GGTGGCCTGTGGTGTTGGTACCTGTAGCGGTGCCAAAAGCACGATCATTGCTAATTTTGACCTTAAATAGAATAAAAACTACTCAGACTGGAGGGCTGCAATTTGGTATGTTTGATGGTTGGAGGGTGGATGATCAACATACCAATTTGCAGCCCTCTAGCCCCAGTAGTTTTTAAGATCTGAGGGCGGACAGAAAAAGTGCGGACAGAATAAAGTGCGGACGGACAGACAAATAGCCATCTGAATAGTTTTCTTTTACAGAAAACTAAAAAGCAATAGTACGAGTTTATGTGTAATAGCTTTTCCCTGCAAGCACAGCAGGATGTGAATCAGGATATTTATGGGGTTCCTTTTTATTGCTTATGTTTAATTCCTGTTTTTACATTCTCCTTTTTTACGTAAAGGAACACATGCAAGTAAGGCGACAGTGCCATATTAACATGCTCAATATTAGGAACAAAACAATATTTACATTTTAAAATGCAATTGTTCTCCATCTTTTTATTATGATCGCCAGAAGCACGATTGGCTAAATTTAACTTCAAATAAAATAAAAACTACTGTGGTTAGAGGGCTGCAATTTAATATGTTTGATGACTGGAGGGCGGAAGATCAACACACCAATTTGCAGCCCTCTAGCCTCAGTATTTTTGAGATCTGAGGGCGGACGTATTTTAGTTGTTCCAACATAGTGTTGACCGAGAAATTATTATTAATATTGTCATTATTGTTATTATAATTATTACCATCACAAACTCCGGCAAAGTCGCCATGAACTGGAACAAAAAGTGTTTAATGATCCAGAACAAAAGTGATCAAGCTCAAAGCGTTAGTCCTATGAACTAGGCCTAACTTGACCTAATCAACGCCCACTTTAATACACATACAAACCCTGCTTATCACATTCTAATCCCAGTTTGATAAAAAACGCACTCAGTCTGAATTATCCGCGGCTGAGTTTATTCTAAACTGGGGTCATTCAATGTTAAGACTGATTTGACCTGAAGTAAGCACAATTTGGTCCAAACTCAACCTGGCTCAGTCTAACGAAGTTTAAGCTTAAATCAGTAACAGTTCTATCAACCATAAGATAAAGTAAAATAATAACATGCTAATGAGTCTTTTAAAATGTTGGTGAGAATGTGGGAAGGGGGGAATGTGAGTGAGGAATGAGAATAAGGAATGACTGAACCTGTCTCGTCACTCTTGACATTCCATCAACGAAAGTGAAAAGTCTCCTCCAGCCAAGGCGACCTTAAGACCTAACACTTTAAGCTTTCCAACGGCTCTCCATTTTTTTCTGTTTTCTCTCGTGCTCTCTCTTATTTCATCGTCTCACCTGAATCTGACGAGCTCCTGGACCTATCCTAAACCTGCCTGTTGTTGTTATCTAACACGGGAGACGTTCGGTGAAAGTCTACTACGGCGAAGGTATATGGTGCGGGTGTTTGGTTTACTGCGATTTCCCGCGAAAAGACGTCCGGGGAATTTTATCGAAGTTGTTGGATCGCGGAGACGAAAATCTACAAGAAAGAGGTGAAAGACGTTGCCCTGAAGGAGGAGGAGGAGGAGGAGGAGGAGGAGGATGAGGAAGAAGAAGTAGAGAGGATATAAAAGGATGAAAATGAATTGTAGAAATAGGAAAGAAAGAGCAAGGAAAGAAATAGATACAGAAGTAAATTCCCCATCGTTGTTAGAGTTGAGGGTGAAACGGAAATGAATGACCAGACTAATGAGGTAAAATAACGAAAGAAAGTTGAAGAGAAGGACGAAAATAATTCAGATGACGTTCGAGATGTAACAATACATTAGAAGAAGAAGAAGAAGAAGAAGAAGAAGAAGAAGAAGAAGAAGAAGAAGAAGAAGAAGAAGAAGAAGACGACGAGGAAAGGAGATGCGTTCTTTCACGTGTGCGGAGGTGACAAGGCCACAGAGATTCCATACTCAGACTTGGGAAGTGTCTGCTTTCTATGTGATGCATCTCGGACGCTTTATTTTTATGATGCTGCAGACGTTGTCGTTTTATTCAGTTACTTTTACCTTGCTTAGTGAGATACGGTTTGTTTACTTGCGTCGGTTTGATATTTTGTATAGACGTGTGCAGGCGTCTGATACGACACAAGCACATACTGACTATATATATATATATATATATATATATATATATATATATATACATATATATATATATATATATATAAATTTATGAGAATAGGTTTATGTCTATGCACTCAATGAATATTCACATGGAAAAAAATAGATATGTGGATAAGAAATATGTTATTTTGAATGGCTCTATAGATAAACAAATAGAATATGCAAATATATTCCATAGTTCGTGTACATATGAAGCAGTTGTTGTACAAAGCAACTGACTCTGCCTACACAAATGCCCGGAAATGTCTGCAGGTGTTCAGGCACGTGCTAAATTGCATACATGTAGTCCTATTTTCTTGGGGTATCTTCTTTCGTACCTGTAACTAAAAACTACCGACTATAGAAGGCAGTCCCTACGTCCACAAGGCACCCATAGCTAATCTATGGTTCCTGTAGAAAACTGAAACGCAGGAATGGGAGAGAAAGTTAGTTTTGGAAAATTGGTGTTGCTCTGTAACCGACGGAGAGGAAAGATTTACCGATTGTTAATTTGGGGGTAAAATAACTTGTTACTGTCTGGGCTATTTACTTTGGCACATACGACTTGTGTCAAAGATGCTTAAGTCTTCCTTCAATGAAACGTTATTTTAGGTCAGGAAAGTTAGCAATTCCTTTTAGAAATGTTGGTTGTACTAAAATCAGATCAGTCGATCTGACTAAAAAATCATCATAGGAATCCACTAGATGATTTAATGTATTATGTAGGGGTAGTAATGTAATTTTGAGGAAGAACTGGGTCAAACTAAAAAGATGGAATAGGACCTGGAAAGCTTATGTTAGAATTTCACCAGAATGAATGGCATTCTGGGTTATCGGGATGAATAATTCCTCTAAAGGAACTTAGATAGATTACAGCATGGTCGTTGTGATGAGTATAAAGGTCTTCATCGCGAAATAACTAAAGTTGTTCCGTGAATACTGTACTACATTAGTAATAACTTCAGTAGGAAAATTTAGACTTGTCAGGAAGTCAATGCACCGAGGACAAAGGACTTTACAGAAATATTATTTCAGATTACCACTAAAGCCTGTGGTAAGCTCTGTTAATACTTGTCCAGTGAACATGTGGAAGGAAGCTTTATGGTTGAATTATATTTAGGTAATCTTTTGATATCTGATACTTAGCAAGTAGTAAGTAATGATAATCACTTAGATTCGTGTGAACGGAATAAACAAAATCATTAGTTAGAGCTTCACAGCACCCACTCTCTCGAAAAGGAAATGTAATAACAAACCAGACACAAGACGAAAATACTGATAGACCCTGATGTCTATCGACAAATGAAAATGACAACAGTTAAATAATAATTTAACCAAGCTGCAATAATATAACGTCCCAAGGCTAAGGCGAGGAATTTACAGGTAACACTAATCAATGGAAATGTTCTCTGAAAAACTTCCATCTCATTCTACAACAGCAAAAGGCTTGGTTATACGAGGGTCAATGAAATGAATTCTCGTGGACAGAATAGAGCCATTCATCAATCAAGTGAATGCGAGGTGGGAATAAGTATGTTAGAGTACAGTGGAAAGGAAATGATTGAGTAAACCACCCTGCTCATTTTACGCCTTCTTGATGTCGTTGAGAAATTATGTGACAAAAGAGTGGGACCTTTTGATCTGTGGTCTTACTATTTGTGTAGCTGGACAGCATCAGGTCTGAACGGTTGCTGGATGGGTTACAACCGATAAAGAACTCGCAGCAACACTTTTGTTACACCGCTTGTCTCTCGATCATTGAATTAAACAATATTATGTTTAGTAGGTGTCTGAATAGTGACCACCCGCGAATCCAGCAGTGCTGGCATTTAAGCCTCAGGAGAGTGATAAATTCTGGAACTTCTTATATTACACACGTTGCAACACTTACTGCCTGCCTTTGGGATACGACCCCTGCTGGCATAAGGCCTGCGTAATCTAAACCATGCATCAACCAGCTTTACAAAATTTAAGAATGCAGTTAACGACCACATACATAAAGGAACTACACGTCGCTAAAACTTGTAATATAATTTAGAATTCTGGTGTGAGCGATAATGGGTCACAGTGTGTCTCGAAAAGCTAATAGTGTGAGTGAATAGGAGGGGAATATTTTTAACCATTTTAACCAATACATCCATATCCATATCTAATCACTTAGGTCGCTTCTCTTAAAATCTGACATCTCAGAGTTATTAAGAAAGTGTGTCCCCAGACACACTTTCTTATAGAACCATTAAGACTGGACGAAAGGACATTTCATTGGTTCTATGCCTGCACTGAATTATATATATATATATATATATATATATATATATATATATATATATATATATATATATATATATATATATATATATGTATATATATATATATTGAGTGAATTGGATATTAAAGGACGTTTGTAGCTTAATGCTTGTATATGAATCACGGTGATGTGATAAAAATTCATTCATATATATATAATATATATATGTGTGTGTGTGTATTGTAATCGCATTTACATGTGATTTGTTTATCACGCATCACCACAGGCTTCGACTTTATATCCAAGTCATTAACCAAGGACTGTTACATAGTAGTGGAAATCACAATAAATATACTAAAGGGATAGTACGGACAAACATACGAAAACTTTTGAGATTGCAAATCCACACTTGACAGTAGTCAAAGGGCGAGGGGTGACAGAACTCATTGGTGCTAGTGGTAAAAATTACAATTTATATTCTAAATGGACGGTACGGACAAACATACGAAATGATTGAGAGAGAGAGAGAGAGAGAGAGAGAGAGAGAGAGAGAGAGAGAAGATTTTACTTTCCTCGACCACAAAACTTTCGAAGGGAAACTGTCACTTAAATCAAGCATTCGAGGAACGTTCATCATACGGAACAACTTTCCTCTTTGGTAAACATAAGAGACCAAGAAAAGGATTACTCACTGGGTTTTCTATGCAAGCTGAGCCATCTAAATGAATATCATAAAACTCCCGAACAGAAAAAGCTTTCATAAGCAGCCTATTGTAAGACTTAGCAATAACAATAAATCCACGCATGAAAGGACAACACAAACAAGTACATGTATCCGGTATATCATTCCTACTTATGATTTATTGGCCAATTGGATGTCCAATATTTTTCGGTTTCCGAGAGAATGGTAGATACGGAACTCCTTCCCGAGTTTCCACTCATATTTTTAAAAAAATTATGTCCAGGAATTGCATTCTGTAAGGAATTCGATTACTGTGTTCATTTGAAAGGAGATAAAGACTCAATTTCCTTTTCACGTAAAATACTTTCATATGCATTATATGGTTTTGGGTCATCTGATGTATAATCCGAAGAACATAAATAATCAACAATATTGCAGTTCCAGTATGCAAAACCTTATTAGCTATCGCGATTCAACTGTCTGTTCTTCCTTTCACCCATCAGATACAATGCCCATATCTTTTTTATTGCAAAAGACAATAAGTACAATACACATACAATGTCTGTATATCTTTTTTATTACTCCTTCAAGTCCGGGAATGTTTGAGATATGTATTACATGTATGGACATTTCACTCTGACCGTGGACTTCGATTTGTTCATTTTCAATTGAACGTGAGGTGCTGATGTCCGCTTGGAATGTCTTGAGCAAAATGTATTTTTAGCTGTAATGATGAAAGGATTTTTTTTTATTATCTGTATTTAATTGAAATTATTTTCCGTTAATGCGTCAGATGTTTCTTAAACTCACTGAACTTTTATATTGAATTTCGTTCGCTTTCTGGTAGGCAGGGTTCTTGTATCGTTGATGTGTGTAGGCTTTAGAGAGAACGTTTTATGTTGAGACTTTATATACATAGCAAGTCGTTCATGCACTTCATTTAACACCCTCTCTCTCTCTCTCTCTCTCTCTCTCTCTCTCTCTCTCTCTCTCTCTCTCTCTCTCTCTGTGCAAGAGGGTACCTACGAAAATGGTTGCTGATCGCCTATTGTAAAAACGTTTCTGCGACTGTTAGTTACTTCCGCTCTCTCTCTCTCTCTCTCTCTCTCTCTCTCTCTCTCTCTCTCTCTCTCTCTCTCTCTCTGTCTATACAAGGGAGTGGCTATGAAAATGATTGCTGATTGCTTGTGTGTAAAAGAGTTTCTATAGCTGTTAGTTACTTCCTGCCTCTCTCTCTCTCTCTCTCTCTCTCTCTCTCTCTCTCTCTCTCTCTCTCTCTCTCTCTCTCTCTCTCTGTTAAAAAGGGTGCCCATGCACATCAGATTCTCTTAGCCCGCCTTCTCTGTCTGTCTGTCTGTCTCTCTGTTGAAGAGGGCACCCACGCACGTCAGCTCCTCTTAGCCCACCCTTATCTCTCTCTCTCTCTCTCTCTCTCTCTCTCTCTCTCTCTCTCCACATGAGATTTAATATACAATAATGAGAGAAGAAATTATGATTTCATGAAAGCATTCCTGCTCATTGCTCTCTTGCTTCCCTTTACATACACGATACGAAAAAAGCAAAACTAATTATTTCCAAAAACCATTCACAGACTCCGGAATTGCAACCCCGCTTTATAAGCCCAGCGGTAACCTTTCAACAATTAACCGCGGCTAACTCGCTCGTAACGATCCAAGCAACGAGAAAAATCTCCAGTCGAGCGATTCCTCACAGATAAAAGCAGATAAGGAGGTATCACGAGTTTGCTTTTCTTCGGGGTCGTTTACATTCTCTTCAAGATAAGGGGAAATTTGATCTTTTCTTATTTTCGTTCATCTTCTTCTTGGGAGTATTCTTTTGGATGAGTGGAATGGAAGTTTAAATGCGTTATGGATGTTTGCTAGTTTTGCTTCATATATGTATACTTATATGTGGAAGTTTGATTAATGTATATGTATATTTGCATATTAATCAAACATAAAATTTATATATATATATATATATATATATATATATATATATATATATATATATATATTCGTATATTAATCAAACATATATATATGTATATATATATATATATATATATATATATATATATATATATATATATATACTGTATAACTAACAGGACCTCATTCAAACTGGATGGTATCTAATACTTGATAATGAGGACTGTTTGTCCAAGAAAGCTTGTAACTTTTTCGGAATAAATACTCCATCAGATACCATCCACTTTGAATGAGGTCCTGTTAGTAATTCTACTATTGCGCAGAACAATTCTGTATGTGATAAAGTTAATATACATATATATATATATATATATATATATATATATATATATATATATGTATGTATACGTATATAGGAATATATTTCTAAAGATCACCTACTGTTTATAACGACGCAGATCGAAAATGAATGATTGTCACGTCACATCCACGTTTTGCCCATCTGTAAACATTCAATTGTAACGAGAGAATAGGGCGAAATGGGGAAGAACAACCAAAAAGAAGAACAACAGAATATAGAAGAAATTATAAAATAGTGAACCAACCTTGTTTCATTCCTCGTTCCTTTCTTTCCATTTATCGAAGCTTTCTCTCCGGGTAGAAGACTTGCGGTCGAGGTATGGCAATCCGATATCAGGCCGATACTCAAATTCCTTGCGCCGTCTGTCAATGAATCGGGGCGACTTTCTCAGGTAGAAAGTTCGGGATGTTGTGAGTTCCCCTTCGAGCGCTGGTATGTAACTCTAATGACCTGTTTACGATGTCGTCATAACAGGGTTGAAATGTGGGCAGCAAAAGTGTGTGTTTTTTTTTTTTCTCTCTGTATGTGTGCTTTCTGTTTGCGTTGGGTGGGGGTGTACTGCAAACGTGCTTTCACGTGTTTGTAGATCTAGGCATACATACATACATACATGCACACACATATATATATTCCCACTATATATATATATATATATATATATATATATATATATATATATATATATATATATATATATATATATATGTATATATATACTGTATATACATAAATGTGTAAAAAGTCCTCCTGGGCCCTTATAGGCTCACAGGGCAGGCGCTGATCTCCTGTTTCTTAGGCCGACAGCCAGTGGGGGACATATATATATATATATATATATATATATATATATATATATATATATATATATATATATATATATATATATATATATATATATATATTCACACACATATAGTGCATCTGTGAATGGCTTACTATTTTCGAAGACAGGGTAAAGAAGCTCTACTTTTATAGGGATGAAAAAGAGCGTAAACCGAATTTATTTCTGCATAAGAAACAACACTAAAAAAAAGAGGCAAATTTAGCTTAGCCCTAGGCACATGAGAATTAGATTTCTCATTACTCTTAGGAACAAGAAGCCAGTGCGTATTCGCAATTTAAGGACTGAAAGTCCAAAATTAGCTAAATTTCAAACACAGGAAAAACCGAATTCAGCTCATCCTCTGAAGTTACAAATTTTGATTTACTTCAGCTCATACACATGCGGGCCTAATCTAGCTCATCTTCAGATACCAAGAAAATGTTAAATTTTGCATAATTTATAGATTCAAGGCACAAAAAATTAACTTAGCTTTAGAGAATTAAGCTTAGACTGGGCACAGTCTTAGACACAAGAAATCCCGTAATAAAATCAATCTTAACAAGTTAAAAGATCTGAAGTTTCTTCGGCGCAATCGAGTTTTCTGTACAGCCGCCACGGCATATAATCAAGACCACCGAAAATAGATCTATCTTTCGATGGTCTCAGTATAATGCTGTATGAAGCCGAGGCCCATGAAACTTTAACCACGGGCCGGTGGTGGCCTATCCTATATCGCTGTCAGAAGCACGATTATGGCGAACTTTAACCTCAAATAAAATTTAAAAACTACTTAGGCTAGAGGGCTGCAATTTGGTACGTTTGATACTTGGAGCGTGGATGATCAACATACCAATTTGCAACCCTCTAACCTCAGTAGTTTTTAAGATCTTAGAGCGGACAGAAATGTGCGGATAGAAAAAAGTGCGGACAGAATAAAGTGCTGACGGACAGACAAAGCCAGCACAGTAGTTTTCTTTTACAGAGATCTTAATTTAACCCTTTAAAAAGAGTAGATTTCTTATGCTATTTAATTTTTCTCGATACCCAATTACAGAAATGATTTATGAATCCGTGGCTGATACCAGGACTCTGCAAGATAAATATTTGAAATAAAATTCAGATCCTCAGGTGAAGGGAGACTGAAAATGACTATCTCTGGAAATCTCCCTCTCTTCAGAGCACCATTTGAAGTAGTGCTTGCGATAGAAGCAGAGAAAAGCAATATTTTAAACCTACCGAATCTTAGTCTGAGCTAATGGCAAGTTACGGAAGCACGACTCTCTATAAGCTAATACAAATTTTACGAATTCCCACATATGTCTAGAAAGGTCATCAAAATCCAAGGTGCTCTTTTTGCTCAAACTTTCACAGAAGTAGACTTTGCGTGACACAAAGTGAAATTTTCGTCATATTCAAGTCAAGTATGTTTCGAAACACAGAGCTTCAAGCAATGGTCTGACATTCACCAAAACGTATTTGACTTTTAAACATGCATGAGGATTCATGATTTATTTATTTAGGTGCATTGCTTCGAAACTCAGTTACATGCCTCACGCCATCTCTCAGACAGACGCACAAATGCATATTTCATCATTCCATTTTGCCCCGAAGATACGTACGAGTATCTTATTTACCATTTCGTTTTAGTTATTATTGCTGTTCTTTATCCATAGTTTTCATTATATATACTGCCATCCTCCTCGTCTTATGATCGTTATAATTCTTTTTGTAAATTTTATTCTTGGACTTTGTTGTTATAACCTCACCATTGCCATTTCGAACAAACCTGTTCCCTCTAAACTTTATTGTTTCTTTTTATAACGTTGTAGCTTTCAGAATGCTAAGCCCTTTTGGTACACGCCAGTAATGACTAAGCTATTTGTGCTGATATACGTATAGAGACTGACTCATGCACTCCCAAGCCTGAGGCAGAGAGAGAGAGAGAGAGAGAGAGAGAGAGAGAGAGAGAGAGAGAGAGAGAGAGAGAGAGAGAGAGGACTGATTTAATGTTGGAAATTTTCATCATAGCAACTGTGGTAATTTCTACATGAAGTACATCATATATTTCCATCTCATGATAGATGCTATCATACAACTACCTGTAACTACTCCCGCATTCAACAATGACACCAATCTTCTCAAAGGCCTCCGGAAACTGACAACAAGAAGGAAAAAAAAACAAATAAAGAAGGAAAGTATCCATAAGACTGACCGAATCTTGGCCAGAAGAACAGCTACACACAAATGGCTGTCATGTGAGAAACGAGCGTCCCATGGCTTCCCGAAGGCATTCGAGGACAGGACAGCTCCGTGAAAGCATGCGAGAGTCCTTCCTTAAAATCCTGCGTATACTTTCACCCGTCAAGGTCGCTCTATGGTTACCGGGGTCCTGATGGTTAGTGGGTCCTGCTTAGGTCTAACCTTTCTTCCGCTCTCTTTCTCCTCACGTCTGTTACACACACACACACACACTCTCTCTCTCTCTCTCGCTCTCTCTCTCTCTCTCTCTCTCTCTCTCTCTCTCTCTCACCTCATCTGAAAGCACCTTAACCTCAACCAGACCGCTTCCTCATCCATTTCTCCTCCTCCTCCTCCTCTAAGAATCTCCCACAAAAAAAAAGTAGAAGGGTCTTCTTCACTTTCATTTTCAAGGTTTAAACATTTAGCCTATAAGCCTTTCCTCCTCCGACTAAGGCATCGTTCTGTATGCTATCCAACCACCCCGTCCCCCCACCTTCCATTTTTATGAATTCATTTATTACCTTTTAGTACATGTCCTGTGGGAGAGATGACTCAGGAGAAAGGATGAAGACCTTTTTTTTTTGTACCTTTTCCTTCTCCTCACACCTCTGAGAAAAGGTCTTTTTTAATATGTAGGTTGCTATTGCATCACCAGACTAAATTACTTTTGTTATCTACTGTTTGAATGGTCTTTCATTCTCACAATAGTTTATAACACATGAAAATGTTAAAAGTGCTTCGGATAAACGGATAGAGAACTACAGGACCTCTAGTGGTTGTGGGGACACGTATTCTTTTGGTTATTTCATTTCCTTTCATTTACACCCAGACTCTCTCTCTCTCTCTCTCTCTCTCTCTCTTGTTATGTTACGTTATGTTCTTAATCACTTCAGTACACTTCGTTATTTCATTGTCATGACGAAAGAAGTAATACGGAATCTTCATCTGTTTTGTTTTTATAAAAATAATTTCTTAACTAGAAAAATAATTTAAATATAAATCTGTGCATTCGAAGTCATTTTCCAGTTCAAAAAGAATAAATTTTTATCTTTTACGACGATACGTATAGGAAGAAACAGTAGATGACCAGTATAACCTCTTAATAAACGACTTAATTTTGTTTTTAAGTTTAGTTAGGTTTCATTGTTTAATCTCTCTCTCTCTCTCTCTCTCTCTCTCTCTCTCTCTCTCTCTCTCTCTCTCTCTCTCTCTCTCTACTCACAAAACTGACCGAGAAAGGATGATATGGCCACGCTCATTAAAATCCAGTATGCCTTACTTGACTCAGGCAGTAAATTACATATAACTGGTTATTAGTCGACGTTGTGGATCGCAGCTAGGGTGAAAAACGGAGAGGAAAGCCTAAGATGCTCGTATGACTTCTCTCTCTCTCTCTCTCTCTCTCTCTCTCTCTCTCTCTCTCTCTCTCTCTCTCTCTTTGTGAGCCAGTACATTTCTTTCCTTAAGAGTAGAAAAGTTATGAAGCTGTGAAGTTCAGGAGCTTACCACAACTTCACAGCTGAAAATCGATATCCTTCACTGAACTTCTGTCTAGGCTGGCGTCCACTCTAAATAAGAGAAGGCTATTGACTTGAACTATCGATTCCAAATAACTGTTTCATGACCGGATGAGTACAAACAAAACAAGTTGTCTACGATTGGATCGCTGGGGAATTCGGCTCACGGCCGTGATCGTAGAGCGAGTTCGTTCACCACTGCTTCGTAAATAATTACTTATCGCCTTCTCGGAATAACTGGCGTTCAGAGTGATTTCAGCCGTTGGTGAACTGTTGCACAGATGAGTTGCATCATGGTAAAATCATCATGCAAAATGCCACCATTCCATATGGGTATCAGCTCTCACATTGATACCCACTGGCACGAGAGAGAGAATATATTTTGTCATATAACTTACCATTACAAGAAGAGAACATTCTTCCTTTTTACCTTGTGTTAATAAAAGGTACCTCTTGCGAGGTAATGTTGCATTAGAGGGATTACATTTATTGCTGTTGCACCATAGGGATTACTGATAGACCACAGAGATTACTCTTGCATTGCGGAAATTATTGATGCACCTCATAGATAATCAATGCACCTTAGAGATAACTGGTGTGCCACAGAGATGGCAACGCACAACAAAGGTTTCCAATTGACGTCAAATTCATTGCACCAAGCAGACAACCATGGCATTTCTAGGACTGTGTTTACGCCACGGGGAAAATTTTCACCGAAAGAAAATTTTTTGTACCATGTATGTTCCGAAGGAGTGAGTTACCATCGAACTCACATTCTTAAAGGTTAGTACTATGCCATGAAAAATGAAAAGAAGCAACATGAACTATGTGGATAGTGAAGACAATGTTTGGAATTTCTTTCCTCGCGAGGAGACCCATGAATAGTCAGTGGCACCCACTGCTTTGCATGGCTCTCTTCACAATTCGACGACAATTAACCGGGATTCACGAAAATCCCTAAGGTGCAACGATGATCTGGTCGAACAATCTTCTTCTTCCCAGCTTGTTCCCATTTTTATATGGGGTCGCCGTGATGCCTTCTTTTGAAGGACTTTGATTTGGCTCTGGGGTAGACTTTGTAGTCCCGATCGGCTGCCCTGATTTCCAGCAGGATTGATCATGAGAATATGGAAATCATTTACATTAAAGGCATTGCTGTTCGACCAGATTATCGTTGCACCTTAGGGATTTTCGTGAATCCCAGTCAATTGTCGTCGAATTGTCAGGAGAACTATTGCCATACTGAATAAGATTTGCACTTCAGGAATAAGACTGCGCAGCAAGAATTATACTTGTGCCTTCAGTCTTAGCCTTTACAATTTTCTGATTTTTTTACTATAGATACTACAGAATAATCGTTGTTGCATATTTCAGTTTCATGATATTAAATCTCTTAACCCAATCCCATGTTGTGTGTATGCTAATGCAGCATATTCCTGTATACATATAGTCTTCCTACAATACGCCTGGTTTTTTCATTTAGTGGGCGTGGCACCAAAAGGGAACAGTCTGAACGGATTCTCAGCAAGTTTATATATATATATATATATATATATATATATATATATATATATATATATATATATATATATATATATATATATATATATATATATATATATATATATATATATATATATATATATATATATATATATATATATATATATATATATATGTATATATGGTGCTTTATATGAACAGTCTAGCAAACAGAGAGAGAGAGAGAGAGAGAGAGAGAGAGAGAGAGAGAGAGAGAGAGAGAGAGAGAGAGAGAGAGAGAGAGAGAGAGAAAACGGTCTGGTAATTCTAGTACTGAAAGAGAAAGTGTGGTTTAAAAAAAAAAAAGAAAGAAAGAACTTGTCACGAAGGTGGTTATGGGGTAGAAAGGGGATTACAACTGAGGAACTGGAGGAGTGGAAGAAAGTAGAGGAGAAAGAGAGGGGAGGAGGTAGGTTGGAGAAGGGGAGGGGGGAAATGGGTGGGGTTGGGGACTAGGGAGGGGAATAGAGAAGTTTTACACCTGACTGGCCTGTCAGGTGAGGAACTTTTAAGAGAACGGAGTTATATTTTATTATTATTATTATTATTATTATTATTATTATTATTGGCTAAACAAGACATATTCCCAACAGCCAGGAAGCCGGGTAAACTCACTATCGTGTTACGTTAGCCACTAGCCAGTTAAACACTTTCCTCATCAGTGTGCCAGGCTAGAGGGTAAACAGTAGTTTCGTGCTCAGTAATTTCAACATAATCGCGTTTATTTACATTAGTAATAGGGCTGATTTTCGTGTCAGCCAAGTTAATTGAAAATATGTCATCGTTGTTTTGTTTTCATGGATTAATGGAAAGCAGTAACTTGTCATTCTATGTCAGGATTTAATGTGTGTGTGTGTGTGTGTGTTTCTCTGCGTATGTTTGCGTGCGCATGCGTAGCTGTAAACTGGGCTGCTTCAAGAGCGATAGCCTGTGTTGACGTAAGCTTAGCCAGCATAATCTTTAGCAATAACAGAACAGAGATTCCTTTTTTTTTTTACTCCCCTTCTTTCCATTCTCGCCTATCCTCTCTCTCTCCCTATCTTTATCGCCCTCTATGCGTGTGTACTGTGTTTCTTGGACATTTAGGTAAATCAGGGCGTCATTTCAGATTTTTGTTGGCGGGGGTAAAGTTGGTCTGGTGAGCGAAGCGAGCCTAATCAGCAGGGGGTTGATTTTGAGCTATTTTATGTGCTTTTTGAAGCCACATGAGCAAGGAATTTCAGCAAAAATTATATACTCCCACTACTCTTTATTTATCTCACCATCACTGGTAGCTAGTAGGCAGACGAGGATCAAGAAACGTAATATTCCCGAGAAATTTCATATATTTATGATTGCACATTTGAAAAGAAGACATGACTTTTTTTCTAAATTTAAATGAAAATATACTTAATAAATCAAATTACAGTGCCATCATCGGCTGGCAATGGCGGGCATTAATGAAAATTATGAAACAACTGCATCATTAGTGTAATGGAATTTATATTATGATTATGAAATAAAAAGAAACAGTGTTGATAATTTGAGTACCATAATGAAAATAAGATAATATAAAAGTGATAATGTTGATAACTTGAGTACCAAAATCAGATAGAATAATGTAAGATTTTTGAATTACATTCCTATATAGAATTACACCAACGGGTACCGACGGTGTCTCAGAAAACACAGATAGATAATAACTTAATGTGATGACACATTTGAATTTCGATAGGAATGATGGGAAACCAGTTGCTGTTACTTCTTGGGGCTTGAGGGGCAAGTTGAGGCTTTTTGGGAGGGCCAACTTGAGTCTTGGGGTGGGAGGTTGCCGCACCCAGCCCAGCCTAAATGACCCCCCTGAGGTAAATGAATATATTGCAATGAAGACACTGAAACGAGTGCTTCATCTTTTGATATTCGTCCGCCATCGAACACCTCGCGATAACCCTCCGTTCTCTATGAGTAGAGAGAAAATGCCTTGGATGGGTAACTCGTCTATCCTTTTCTTGATTATATTTACATGACTAGGACAACTACGAAAAAAAATATGTGCTATTTGCGCATGCGTTGTTCTAATAAATTTTTATGACCCTGAATATACAGATATTTACAAATATAAGAATAAATTTGATGTACAAGATACTGAACAGCTTGATTTCATAACTGAAGATTTTTTTTCCCGCAGGATTTTCTTTTTTAGAGAGAGAGAGAGAGAGAGAGAGAGAGAGAGAGAGAGAGAGAGAGAGAGAGAGAGAGAGAGAGAGAGAGAATTTCATCGAAGACGTCAATTACTTGACAGTGGTGTAATGGAGACACCAAAAATTCATAAGAACGTCCCCTTAAGAGATTTAATCATGCTCGATACGAAGAACTATCAGCGATATCAATATCCCTTGGGCGTCGTCTGACCTTCTCCTTCCCAAATACTGGCGCCCTTATTGTTGGGAGTCTGAATTGCCAGTCATACTTAGATCTGAATCCTTACTTTTGACTTCAATAGGAGCTAGTACTATTATTTCCCTTTTTTCTTTACATTATTTCCTCCTATTCCTTGCTTATTAGCTTCCTTCTAGTTACAGACCAGTCTCCTCCTTAGTTCAGCTGTAGAGGTTTCATCCACTTGCTCCTTTAAATCATTTTGCTGTCTTTCATTTAATTTGCTTTCCTCCCCTTCGTCTTGCTGTCTGACCTTTCTATCTCCGTCATGATTATCGAGAAGAGATACCATTGCTGGGGTTGGTTCTTATTCGAAGTCAATAGTGGTAGCTTGGAGGTCTCGTCAGCCATCCGATAACGTATAGACCCAAGTAGCATAAATATACTAGTCATATTGACATCCCAACGGCAGGACTCGCCCCTTAGAATTGGCTCATGGGTTCCAGGGATAGTCTGCTTTTGGGGATTCTTCTGAGCTTGCACGCCAAGAGGATCAGAGAGGGGATGATTGTATTCGTGTAATGTTCTCAGTCCCATAAAGCGTGTTTGGCTTGCACTTGAGCCAACCTAATCGTGTTAGTACAATTCCCTTGGGTTACAGCAGGAATGGACTTTTAGGGTCAGCTCTTACTGGTTCGCTGGTGAAGGAGACGACTTCTTAAAAAGTTTAAGGTGCATTTTCAAGACGCTGAGCTCTTACCTTTTTTATTATTTTTGTGTACCCCTTAATGTCTTGACACAGCGGCTGACCTCTACAAATAGCCTCAATTCACAAGGGACAGGATAGATTATGCATCTGTTATACTGAATGAAGGAGAAAGATAATAATAATAAGCTTCAAATGAATCCCACATCAAATATAATTTTGAAATAATATTATCAACATTTGGGATAGTACAGGAAAACGGGATGAATTTCCAAGTAGAAAATAGAGAGTGGTGCATGGTTATCCTTCAGCATGCATGAAGAAGCATTTCAAACAAATAGCCAGGTGTATTATAAAAGACTATATAAATTTACAGTTATAGGCACTGGTCGCAAGATAACACCTGCACGACTTTATATTTAGTGACCTGAAGATTGAGGTATAACAAATGATGAAAAAAGGAGTCTATCCACAGAGACCAAAGCCCCCAGTGTGGTTAAGTGCAAGGGCAAACTAAGAGCAAAGCAGTTATTAAAAATTTTGTATACACTTGGAAAGAAAAAGCAAGACTATTCAGTCTGGCGATATCAATAGTTAGAGGGGAAACCTCTCTTCTGATCCATGCAAACTCTAAGACTAAGTCACATGCTGAGTCACACGAAAACAAATGAGCGGTCATGACAGTGACAAAGCCCCATTTGAAATTTAGTCAATGTAGAGGGGGTCATATTTAATGAAAGTCTTTCTAACTTCACCGAAGATGAAATCCTAGACATGTATTCTTGAAGTTTCTAGAAAATTCACAGGGTGCCAAACTGAGGACAACCTTCACCTACGAAAACCTTGAATTACCTTTTAATTTACTCACAGAATGGGAGAATACTGCCAAGTAAATTCATACCAAACCTATTACAATGCTATGACTCACAGAATTGGCCATCCGTCCATGTTTGAGACATGGTCAATCATAAGAAACGGAAAGCAGTCAAAAGTCTTACATCTCCTTGGAAGATGGAAATATGCCCTGAAGAATAGAGACGGTACTATGCCAATTACGTATAGGACATGCTCACCTTATTCATAAATACTTGAGGGGTGGCAATCACCACCTATCTGGTAAATAGTTGAGAATCATCTGGTAGAAGGCCCCAGTCTTTCGGATGCCAAAAGCTGATACCCTTCTGGAGCTTATGCTGAAGATGTCAGATACATCCTACCCAGGATTCTCAGAGAAGATGCTCGGCACTTTTAGACTGATTTCAGTTCAAAATCATGGAACAGAAGCGAACCACAGTGAAAAATTCCAGGATGCTTTTAACTCATTTGTGCGCTGATCCAATTTCCATTACAAATTGTGGCACAAGATACAAATTCACCATTTTGAATCAGAATCAAATATACATTACAAGCAATGGAGACGTCAGTTCGCCACCTATCTCAAAAATCAAACAAATGGCGTTCGTCGGTAAGGAGATTCTGAGAGCTTTATTGATACGTATATTTTGAAAAGGATAAAAAAAATGATTAACAGTAGCATGCATTATAACGGCTGAATAGACAATCAAATGGAAGTTGTTAAAAAGAACAAAAATGGCACTGAACCGTTTCCAGAAGCTTCTTACTCACCCGATCTGGCACTGATGGAATTCTGTTTGTTTCTTAAACTCAAATCTTAACTGTGTAGTCCACATTTTTAGAGCAATAAAGAAGGTATCCATGATGTGAAGGAGTACTTGGAGGATTAGACTATCTCCTACATCAGGACAAAACAATGCTTAAACATAGGTGGCCTAAATGCTGTCGTTCTCAAGTAATGCTTTCTTTGAGAGGCGAAGAACTTTCTGAGCGACCCTTTTAGGGAATCTTTAATTGAAAAGTCCACCAATTTAAGAAAAAATAATTAAACCAAAAAGTAAGCTGGTAAGTTTACACTACTGGTGTAATATTCTAAATATATGCTTTCTTCATAATACGATAAACTCTAAAAATAAACTCTTATCAGTAAAGGATGACCTTCATCTAAAAATTCTTCAGTCTATAAAAAAGCTTCTGACATTAAAACTGTCAACATTACGTAATCCTCTATCAGCAATATGTCGTCAGCCCACTTGTGTCTCTAAACTGGAAGCTGGCATTAACTTGAGACAGGCAGTAAAATGTCATCAACGTAATTCAGCTGTCATCAACCAGCAACCAGCTGTAAAAAAATTTTTTCTCACGTTAATGCTGGTGAAGGTAGTGTCATTATCGAAATATTCCGAGCTCTGAAAATCGTGTACTGCGTCAGAACATTTCTTGAAGAGGAAGCGTATACAATCCCGAGTAACAAACAACGCTCGTTATCATTATTAACTCCAGCAGGTTCGAAAATTTATATTCGACCTCCCGAAAGTTTTAGAATATTCTAACTGATTCGATATTCAGACGAGAACAAGGAATATTTTTCAGAAAACTGTTGGCGTTCCTAAAAAAGATGAAACGGGAAAAGTTAAAGCAAACTCATCTGAAATCTATCACAAAGTCCTATGAATATTTGAAGGCGTCTACCTAAGATTTTTTCACTGTTGATTCGTTTGGGATTGTAAGTTAAATGGCAAAGGGATCCTTACACAACAATCAGGAGAACAAATGGACAAGATTAAGAAATAGCATCGTAAGTGTCAGGGGTGAATTTTTAATGCAACAGCTAAAGTTCAAGGCAACGTTGGACGATAGAAACTATATATTAGGTAGCTTATTACACACATACATATACACATATGCATACGTATATATAAATATATATATATATATATATATATATATATATATATATATATATATATATATATGTATATATATGATTATTATCACTTTTGTACGTGATTCATTTATCACACATTACCACAGGTGAAAAGTAAGAAACGGGGTGTAGGTCCTGACCGGTTTCGACTTTATTTCCAAGCCATTGACGAAGGACTGATACAGAGTATGAGACATCACAAATATATATACTACAAGAACAGTGCTGACGAACATACACAACCGTTAGAGACTCCATATCCCCACTCAGGCCGGTGTCGAGGTAGGAGTGGCCTTTAAAACTCATTTGGCTAAAAATCACAATAGACTCTCAGGGGACATTACTGTATATATATATATATACACACACACACACACATATATATACATATATGTGTGTGTGTATGTATGTATGTATGTATGTATGTATGTATGTATGTATGCAATAAGCTACCTAGTATGTACAGTAGATCCTATTCATCCAACGTTGCTCTGGGTCATCTAAGCTTCCTGTTCAAGAAAGGCTCAGGTACAGCACAGCGTTCTCAGAGCCGAGATTGTTTTGATAGGGGACTTTGTCTTCACTTGAGTCGACGTAAGAAAAAGAAAAAAACGTTTACAGCTGAGTGCTGGTTGATGTAAGTTGCATTACACTGATGACATTTAACTGCTAGTTTCAAGTTAATATCAACTTAACTTTCAGGGATATAAGTGTGCATTGCTGTCTTGGGAAGTGCAAATGGTTTGGCAAAGGGACATGATACTCCTTTAGGTAGGGTTGTAGGCCTACCTAGTAAATGACAGTAACCCCCCTTATTGATAAGCTCTCCGCATAAGTTTATGAAGTGACTAATATGAAAATTTTATGTATAATTTGTTCATCCGTGATTTAGCTGGTAAAATATACCTGTGGCTTTGGCCGTTGTGTATTTTTTTTTTTAACCTACCCCTTAGAGGGAAAACAGCTTAAGATATGCATAAGGGAGTGACTTGCGTCGTTCTTGTTAAGAAAGTAGATATACTTACATACATACATATATGCTTAAACACACACACATCGTTGTCGGTAATTCACTCACTCGCTTACTCACTCAGTCACTCCACGGCTCTCAGGCTTCATTGTGACCCAATTCCGCCATCGCCAAATCACTCCACGTCCCACACACACACACACACACACACACACACACACACATATATATATATATATATATATATATATATATATATATATATATGTGTGTGTGTGTGTGTGTGTGTGTGTGTGTGATTAACATATATGTATATGTATCTCTTTTCTTGTGAGACGATTTCACTCTGAAAAAAAAAAAAAAAAAACCAAGGTGCCATCTGGAGTAACCTTGGAGTGGAAAAATCAATAATCCTCTCACTCATGGTTGTGGCGCCTGCTGCCTTGAACACACTTAGTAAGACAATCGACCTCTTCCTGGACATTACGTGCCTCGTCCTACCTCCTCTGCCTTCGAGATGATCTAGTGATTGCTTTCACGACTGTGTCACGACAAGTGCCCTCTCTCTCTCTCTCTCTCTCTCTCTCTCTCTCTCTCTCTCTCTCTCTCTCTCTCGTAAGCTGTTCGCTGCCTGTTGCGTCACGGAAAAGAGGGAATTGTTAGAAAAAGTGACCGTTGAATTTTTTTTTTTTTTTTTTTTTTGCGTCATTACTCGAGTGTGTTCTTGGTCATTCGGCTCCCTAGAAGTTTCGAATTTATATATATACTTACTTATTTGTTTATTTTTTCATTAAATGAGTTTTCTTGTATTTTTTTTGATGCATCGTGGTGTAATGTATTGGGCAACTGAAAACAAAGTTACATAAAGGACAAATGAATTAGAAAATTAGTGAAAAAACAAACCGTCTTGAAAACCAACCAGCTGTCCTACAGTGACTAAAATTACTCTGTGAATTGTACATCAAAATATTATTCTGTCGATGAAAATATTCGAGCACAAATATAAGTCTAAAGAAAATTCTGTACAAGGAATATTTAGCGCAAATAGTTCTGAACAGGAAGCTGTGTGTGAAAATGCTCAAGACCAGTTAGAAATAAGAGAAGATTTTGTTTGTTTCATTTGAGTAACTTAACTTAGAAAGTTATTGTGTGTTCACTGGAGAAAAATATTATTTTTCGAGTTCATTTGACATACCTCCGAACAGTTACGTTAAGATTAGCCTTATAGTCATCATTTTATCATTATTATCATTTTCACCATAAAAAACATTTTAACCAAGATCCCATTGGTAAACACGTGGAATTATTATTATTATTATTGTTATTTTTATTATTATTATTATTATTATTATTATTATTATTATTATTATTATTATTATTATTATTATTATTATTATTATTATTAAATACTCATAGTAGCATAAGTCTTGAAATGGAGAAACGAATCCACAGTCATGTATGGGTACGCATATTAAAAAATAAATCTCTACAGAGATTTATCTTTAAATATATGTACCATTACATAAGTGTGGATTTGTTTCATTATTATTATTATTATTATTATTATTATTATTATTATTATTATTATTATTATTATTATTATTATTATTATTATTCAAGAATTTCCTTATTAACTCCTTCTTAGCCAGTATTTTTCGAGCTCATTTGACATACTTCCGAACAGTTATGTTGAGATTAGCCTTATAGTCGTCATTATGTCATTATTACTATTTTCACAATAAAAAATAATTTATCCAAGACCCCCACTGGTAAACAAGTGGAATTATTATTATTATTATTATTATTATTATTATTATTATTATTATTATTATTATTATTATTATTATTATTATTATTATTATTATTATTATTATTATTATTATCTTAATAAAAAATACTCGTAGTAGCATGAATCTTGAAATGGAGAAACAAATTCACAGTAATGTATGGGTGCATATATTAAAAAATAAATCTCTACAGAGATTTATCTTTAAATATATGTACCCTTAAATAACTGCAGATTCGTTTCTCCATTATTATTATTATTATTATTATTATTATTATTATTATTATTATTATTATTATTATTATTATTATTATTATTATTCAAGAATTTCCTTATTAACTCCTTCTTACCCAGTGGTTTACATTTGACTGCAGGAACTCTGTAGAACTCGTTTTAGCTCAAGGTGAATATCAGCAT
>NC_089759.1:18209156-18281656 GCF_040412425.1 Macrobrachium rosenbergii
CCCTTTTTTCTCTCTCTCTCACTTGCTTATTCATCGCCCTGCATACCTATACCTCGGATAATCTTTTTTTTTTTTTTTTTTTTTTTTACTTTATACTGCTGACTCTAGAATACCATCCTGGAACATTGCATACCATGCAGGCATAAAGTACCTTCATTTAAGTGTCTTTAACTATTGTATTTTATCTTCCATATTCTCCTTTTTTGCTGACTTCACTGCCTCCTTATTAAACTTTCTCGTCTTGATTACATTAAGGCATAATAACGTGTTCCTTTTTCCTCCCCTGCTAAAGCTTTTACTTTTTTCAGCGTTTGCCAAACGTTGACAAACTATTTACCCATCAAGTTTCTGTATTATCAATCACATACCCATTGAAAATGATGGTGGTCATACCTTTGCACCTAACATCATGGCCATAAAAACTGTAAGACGTGTATATACCCCGTAATTTTATTGATTATGACATTCACTGTGTTGGAAAAAATGGTCACGTAAGGTAATTACTTTGGTGGACTTTGACCAATACGTCTGTCAATTTGTTCCTTCATCTTCTGTGTAACAACATAATCTTACACTCTTTTCCTTGCATACCTAAGTATACATATGATTATCTATTCATAGCAACCCCATCAGTCATTCAAATAGGCTACCCATATCACAGTTGCCCTTGTCTTCATAGTCTTTTCGTGCTATGAAGTAAGAAAACTATAAGAATGCTCTGTAATCAATTTGAACCATGTAATTAATCTGTAAATTATTGTTTCGTCAATCACTCGAGTATTTTGTCACTTGAACAAAGATGCTAACTATAATCAGATGAAGAGGATTAATTTTCCATCTGGACCAAAAGACGAAACTGATGAAGAAGGGATAATAACATAAATGAGACTCATCGTCACTGACAGATCATTTCTGAAATGAGAGGAAGAGCTATTATCATTTTTTCCATGTGCCCTATGACGTATTTTCTAGTTCCATTAATTTTTTCGACATGTGAAAAACCACTCAGACCCGCGTTGATTACGTTCTTTGTCGTCCACAGGATGAGAGGGAACTTCCAGTCGTCGAGGGAGGAGAGACGCTACAGTTGTCATCAATGGAAGATCGCTGGATTTATCAGGGACCAAACTTCCTCGTCGACTTCAGTACAGAAGACGAGAGAACTCAGTACGGTAACGACAGACACACAGTGAGTTCGTTAAACAAGGGGACTGGGAGTCCGTAACACAGAGGGGTTAGGAATCCGTTGAATACGTCGCTGGGAATCCACTAAACGGGGATTTCTCAAAGCATCCTTTGTCATTACGGAGTTGAAAGTGTGCCTTAATATTTTAATCTATGCTTTGGACGTTTCTGACGTATATTTCGTTAGCAAATGAGTAGTTTTAGAGATATTGGACCCTTCCCTCTTTATATCCTCAAGATGAGAGGGTCCACAGTGGGAAAGTAGGGTCTTGGGATAGGAGAAGATACAAAACGAATGAATTAGAAGGATGCATTTAACCTATGTGAACCTAGAGCCCTGGGTGCTTAGCCAGCTTTGGGCATAACCCCCCCCCCCACCTAACCTAACGTAGGGGGAAGTAAATTAAAGAATATAGGGATGTAACCTGACTTAACCACATCTAATTTTAGGAGACTTAAGAACAAAGCGAAAAAATACATTGTTGAGGACTGAGAATCTCCATAATAATGGTTTTGCTTTTAGTGATTGCAATGGAAGGTTTAACATGAATTTTGACAGCTTAGTTGACTACAGTCTTCGCAACAGAGGCTGCGACTCATTGATTAAATACAACGACAGGATTACAACCACGATTAGTAACTAATAATTTCATGAGATAGAATTGTTCATTCTTAAAATCTTAACTTGTATCATCCTTAACTGTCCATCAGCCAGCGGGTGGAACATCAAGTTTCCTCTCAACAAACGAAGTTGTACTGCAACTTCTAGGTTAATTGTTGACTTTCTCGTCCAGCTGCATATTACAATAAGTAAATAGAAAATAAATACTTATCTCCTGGTGTTCTGACTTTCAGAGGTGGCACGGAAGGATGCAAGTAGAGCTGTTGGCTCGTCGTTGGGCCATTTCTCAGGGAGCAGTCAAGGAGGTACCATTCGGAGGATATTTTCAGGTTCCTTTTTGTCTTCCTACTTAAACTCTCGCCGGAGCTCAGACGTAAGTTTTGAGAATAACTTCCAAATCTCTACTAATTATGATAGGACAGACGAAGGTAAGGAAAATGTCTAGGGCACAAGGGTGCTCACTAAGGTTTTGAGGGGTTCTGCCCTTAGGGTCTGTTTCTGCCCACATATAGGAAAGAACAAAGCGACTGTAACTGTAACTGAACCACTGGCTAAGTTAATTTAATCTAGGGTAATTTGAATGTTGTCCGTTTTAAAATAATGACACCGCATGTAATCTTTGCTTACATTTCATACGCTTTGTAACAAAATGATAATAGGATACATTCATATTAACGGAAGTAACCTAAAAATAGCATTGTTTTCTTGGGTATATTAAGGGTCTGTGGGTGACACCAAAGTGTGCAGATTATAATTTGATGCTGGTACTGTGAAAACTTAACGTGATCATTTTAAGAAAAATAACCTCTTATCAAAATGTGTTTTTAATAAACCGCTGCTGAGTTTGAGAATTTGATTAATGGCAATTAAGAGAACTTGGAGGAACTAGGTCAGTGGAAGGAAAAGCTTACGAACCACGTGGCCTTCAGATGCGTGACCTTTACAACAGGAAGCTCTTAGTGGGACACTTTGTGAAAATAGAAGACGACGTGCTATTCAGACGTGAGTATGTACAACATCTACTGTTGTACAGGGGCAATGTACAGTACATCACGATCCAGTAGTAAAGAAGAACGAACTGAAGAAACCGAACGAGGTCCTGGTTTAAACAGGAATCATTAAGTCTTGGGGTGAGATCCTGGATTATTAAAGGAACCTGGCAACCTTCGGATTCCATGATCGATACGAGAAAGGACAGAAGCTTCCGGAATACTAGATTTTTATTTATAAGGACCTTCAAATTAAAAGGTTTTTACAGGCGAACTGGCACATCTAACAAAATGTGAGAAAGAGTTATTTTGTTTTGACTTTGTTCACAGGTAAATGAGAATTTATTTTTACAAAGCCAGTCGCCTTTGATTCTCTTGCTTGCTTAAAGAACCGTGATTAACATAGTTGTTGGTAAGATAACTGGAGAAAAGAAATGGAGCTATACTTGAAGTATAACAAAATTTAATTCCAAACGTCTCGTTTTCTGAATGGATTTCATAGCCGGAATTAAATCATGGAAGCAATTGCTCCTAAAATTGATGCGATCCATTATTTTTTCTAACGAATCATTACTTTCTATTCAAATTGAAGAAATCGAACATTTATTAAATGATTCGCAACGAAATGAGACTCAAAGGTATTACATATGAAGGCGGCTCAAAAGAAATTCATCTTAATAAAAAAAAGGCATTGTTTTTCTTTTTCTGTAAAAAGTGAAATTCTTGCCCCGTCTCATAAATATTGGAGTTAATCAGCCAAAGAATGTATTTAATAACAAAATATGATACCCGGATTAAGGGATTACAATGGAAAGAAAAAGACCTCCGTGGTCTCGAAGTTCCATCATAAGGCCATCTCAATCTAGAAGAAGTCTCGAGGTGGAAATGAAGAGATGGTGAACCAATCATTTTCTCTCTCGCGTTCATCGGTGCAAAAATATCAGTCGTGACTGTAAATACGTAGAGCCTAAATGTGCCTCAAGGCGGAGACGTCTGTCTTGAAAGGTCGAAGCACTTCCAATGAAAAAAAAACCGGTCGATAGATATCTTCCTCTAAACTTGCCTGGGGCGTGAATTATTAACTCCTGAGTTAAGAAAGTCTCTGCAGAATCTGTGGTTGGGTGAGATTAAGCTGGCTTATGCTAGCACGGGCCCTGGAACAGCTTCCAAATATGTAATGATTGTGGTGAAAATGACAGAGTGTGTGGCCGAGTTAATTCTCACAACTCCCACTCTTCAGGCAGTGTTTCTTGAACTGCCTAGGAGGGGGGAAAATAGGAATTTTCTTTTTGTTTGACTGAGACTGGTGCCATTTTTTGTTATATCCCTCATGGCAACTTTTTAAAGTTTTACAGATAATGTAATAAATTGATTTAACAAAAAATGCATATAATTTTATATTTATGATGGGTAGCACGTAAAATTGTATTTTAATTAAAGATCTGTTACTTTTCAAATATATTACCCCTAACTATAGTAATGCCGATAATAACCTTGCTTCTTCTCTGTTAAGTTATCTAGTTGTGGACTAATTGCAGAAAAGGGCCCAAGCAATGTAGATGCTATTTCAGAACTGACACCTTTAGTCCCCCAAAAGGTTTGTTAGGTTTAATAATTTTCATTTAGATTACTCTGCCATATGTACTGTAGTTAGTGTGTGTTGCATAATCATCGAAAGCACATGCTGTACTTCTGAAAGAATATTTGTGATAATTAACACTGAATATCTCCATTGAGCATCAGTGCTTACGGTGTGTTATTCGTTGTAGGATGGAATACTTTTTTTATTGACTCTCCCAAACAAGAGTCATCACATTGAGGCCATAGGTTGTGTGCCTGAGTAATATCCATGGAGATCAGTAGTTGCCACTGGGCTATCCAAGCTCCTTTTAGGTGAAGTCACCTCCTTCAGGCTGTGATATGCCTGGGCAGATATGGAGTGGGCCATCGTAGCTTCTGCTGAGGTAGATACAGAATCCTCCTCAGCACTCGAAACACATCTACAACTGGAGTTGCACCTAGCCAACGGGGGTATACAGGCTGTTCACCATGCCAAAGGATGACCTGGAAGTGGCGTCAACTGTATGAAGATTATCCTCATGCCCAAGAACAACCAAAGAAGCACACTCTGCTCTCAAGTCACCCTTGTTCGCCCCTGGAAACCCAGAGGAGAGCTCTAGGATGGCCAAACATCCTTGAGCTCGCCGAGTCACCAAAGAAGTATTGTGCTAGTCAGTAGTAGTCACCATGCTCCTCTGAAACCCCAGATGAGCGTTTTGGCCAAATCTGTTGCCCTTGTGCTCTCCCAGGTTACCAGTGATGTACTCCTGGTCTGTCAATCGTCCCTGGACTCCCTCAAAAACCTAGAGTAGTGCTCGGGACGGACCAGTTGCCGTTTTCCTATACAATTAGCCTGAGAAGTACTCTTAGCCAGTCAGGAGCTCTCAGGCTTATCTGAGGAGCTGATGTCATCAGCTGATAATTATAGTATTATTCCCAGCAAATTTCCTGAAATTGTTTCTTCCTGGAACCTACCATGAATTGGCAGCTGCTGATGTGTCTGAGTAACGTACAGATTGTGTATGATGTTTTGACAACGGGAAGGCTCCAGAGGAATGATTGAGAGGAATAATTCCGTTGCTAAGCAGAAACTTGTAAGAATTATATGGCCATAATGTTAAGGTCCTGTATGCTAAGGTTTTGATAGAGCAAGGAATAAATCTAATTTAAGGAATCACAGGGGAAGAACATTGTGGGTTTAAAAAAAAAAAAAGGAAGTGGGGTAAAGCATTCATTATAAAACCAGTTTGAAAAGTTTGGGAGTGAAGGGGAAGAAGTTGTACATAGCGTGCAATGACGAAGACAAAGCTTATAAAAGAATCGACTGAGAGCTAAAATGGAGGGTGCTGAAGATATATTGTTACGAACGTAATCCGTTGAGAGCAGTTGGAAGTGATATGAAGAGAGTGGAGCTTATGCTAGATCTAATAGTTGATCTGAAAATGACTAGTTTGGGGTACATATGAGCCTAACGCATGCGCATGTGTGCGTCATGCGTTCAAGGTTTCTTATTCTTTTGTGGATGGTGTACTGGTAATGGAATTCTAATAATCATAATAAGATAACGATAATAATTATGATAACGCAAATAATGAAAGAAAAATTTGCGAAACTTTGAGTTCCATTTTATGGCAAATTACCTACGAAAAGATCAGACCAAAATAATGGACCGCGAACCAGAAAATAGTATATGTGGTTCAGAAAATTTCAGTTGGTCAGAATTGAGAAATAATTCTCGAGGGAACTGTAATTTCAAATGGAACCAGACCCTCACGCATATTTCATGGGGCGGGTATGCGTTATCTGAGTTATTTTACCATCACTCTGTCTGTCTGTCAATCTGTACGTGCGTCACGTGAGCATATCCAAGAACGTATAATAGAGGACTTCATAATGTATTGTTTTATAGCTCGTAATGTATATAGAGTATTATAATGGTCCCCATGGACATAGCGTATGCACACAGATATATATTATAGTTTGTCAGTTTCGAACACAACAGTTTTATGAATTCCATCATTAAGGAACAAACAACCCTTTAATATTAAATTCACTTTAACTTGGGATTAACTCCAAAGTTGAACCCACGCACTCCCACACTTTTTTTTATATTGCTTGTGGAGGACACAAAGAAGGCAGAGCCGAGTGTAACACCTGAAGGGGTTAGTACATTTAAAGAATAGTTAAGAATACTCAAGAGATTAAGGGACAGAAAGACACCACGGTATTGCAATGTAGTTGGTGTGGAAAATAAAGTGAAAGTGGTTAAGCGGTTGACCGAGTTGCTTAAGATATATCGGGCTGAGTAAAATGTTACAAAAGGAATGGGCGAGAGGAAACATTATCCCTTTATATAAAGATGAAGGTGACAAGGACAACTGTAAGAGTTTTCTGGGACATGCCTGTATGTTGTACACCATTGAAGGAATATGATAGGCTTTTGACTGACAAGGCAAGAAAGATAGCAAAATTTGTTAGGATTGGTAGACAAAGTGTTTGTGATAAAACAAATGTGTGAGATGCTTATTAGTAAAGA
Source organism: Macrobrachium rosenbergii (assembly GCF_040412425.1). Taxonomy (NCBI): domain Eukaryota; kingdom Metazoa; phylum Arthropoda; class Malacostraca; order Decapoda; family Palaemonidae; genus Macrobrachium; species Macrobrachium rosenbergii. The sequence continues at coordinate 18,216,049 of NC_089759.1, forward strand.
CTAAAGAGAAAAATGTATGTGGCGTAAACGGACCTGCTAAAAGATAATGAGAGAATCGGTAGAGAGGCCATGTGGGGGGTGTTGAGGATTTATGGTAAAGAAAATAAGATGTTGAGAACGATCAAGTTTTTTCATGATGAAAGCAAGCATGTGTTTGGATTTGTAGGCAAGAGAGTGACTGGTTTGCTATAGAAGTTTGGTTTAGGACAAGAGTATTTTATGTTTCCCTAACTGTTTAATATTTTTATAGAACGATGTGAGAATTGGAGAAATTACAAATGATGTGGGTTCATAGTTGAGGGATAGCAAAATGAGTCGTGAAATGGATTGTGGAATGGCTGAGCCTAAAGGAACTTATAGTAATAATAAGCAAAAGTGAAGAGAAACGACAGAAACTAGGGTATAGGTTTGTAAGCTTTTCCAGGAAAAGAAATTGAAAGTGTTTTAGGTCAAGAAGGAGATTATAAGATTATAAGAAGTGAATTGTAGTATCGATGGTGGATAAAAAGAGGAGCCTGATTCATACGGGTATGCTAAGTGCAATTCAAAAATTAAGGACTGAGGCTACCGAGATCGTTTTTTTTGTATAGCTTAGTCACATAAGAAGAAATCAAATGTTGAGAAGCGTGAGGAAACATGAAAGATAAATGTTAAGAAAATTAGCTTAGGTAATGAATGCACCTAAATGTTTTGAGAAGGTCTGGGTATGTGGAAAGAATGAAGGATAATCGGTTGATGAAAACAGTTTGCAGTTCGTAAGAGCTGGAAGGAAGCAGGAGAGGAATCTCCAATGTTGGATAGATGAATGGAATTAGTATCGAAGTAAAGGCCCTCGATATCTAACGAGAGCAAAAGTGGTTTATTTACAAAATAAAAGTAAAAGGCATAGTTTGTATTACAACTTAAAATAAGAAGCTAAACAATAAGAGAAAAGTTTCAAGTATCTTAGGATTCTGTAAAAGTTTTTCCCACTCCTTATTTATGTGAATAACTTCTGCGATTTTGTAAATGAAATCACCTATCTTCCTCAGTCAAGCGTCGAACTCCCGAGGGAAAGCACACCACCCCTGAAGTCTTTGGAAGACCGCTGGATTTACCACGAGTTCAACGTCTATGCCAGCAAGTCTAAGGAAACCTTCTGTTCGATAAATGAACCTTCCACTAGTAAGGGTATCACTAGGATACACAGAAAGAACCTAACAGGTTGGTACGCCACTTTTGTCTTTTATTTATTGTGTGTGTGTGTGTGTGTGTGTGTTTAGGCCTTTTTAGGTTGTGGGTATGTGCCCCAGTTCATTAGAAGCTTTTCAGGCAAGGTAATTCATTTTTGTTGTGTTTCATATGAATGTATGTCCATTAATAAGAATAATAGTCATTATTCTCTCTGGTGAGACTAATCATAAGTTTTTTTTCCAGAAAGTTCAATGTAAAGTTAATAGATAGTATTATTTTCTTACAACTTTTATCCTTGCTTAGATAAAGCTAACCATTTTTTTAAGTGGGCAAAATATTGGGAAGAGACTTCGAATGTCTATGGAAGCCCAGGTGGAATCATCTGAAGGAATCATTGAGCCAATACTCCACCATGGAGGTGAAGTGTGACTGTTGAATGAGAGTAAAAGAAGAAACGGTTGTAGCTGTTGAGAAATGTTTGTATAGTTAACATGGTTTAATAAGAATTGAAAGGGTGGTAAAAAAGCTAATGTAGGTGAAGATTACATAATAGCATTATAAGATGCTCTGATCCTTTGGAAAGAATTGGCAATGACAGGTTGCTGCAAAGTGGGTACGAGAGTACAAGTCAGACAGACATTGAAGACAGTCTGGAAAGGGTTCGATCTGATGCTATTGAGCCGTGTGTGAATAAGCACGAAGCAACTAATTTCGTTTAAATATGAATTTGCGGGTGAAATTTACATTTTCTTTTTCCTCTGAAGCCACTCCCTGTTGAGGAAAATTGATTACTGATGGAGAAAAAGTTAAACTAATTCATATATTTATAATTTAACTACACACACACACACATATATATATATGTGTGTGTGTATGCAACTTTCACCTATTCAGTCAACAGCCTTCCATCTATATGTATACACGTGTACATTTTATATATATATATATATATATATATATATATATATATATATATATATATATATATATATATATATATATATATATATATATATATATATATATACACACACACACACACACACACACATGCGAGATAGAGCGAATTGGATATTAAACATTTGTAGCTTAATGTCTGTGTATAAAAATCATGTGATAAAATTCATATATATATATATATATATATATATATATATATATATATATATATATATATATATATATATATATATACATATATATATATATATATACATATATATATATATATATATATATATATATATATATATATATATATATATATATACATACATATATATATATATATATATATATATATATATATATATATATATATATACATATATATATACATATATATATATATATATATATATATATATATATATATATATATATATATATATATATATATATATATATATATATATATATATATATATATATATATATATATATATATATGCATGCGTGCTTAAACTTGCGCAGTCGACAACCATCCATCTACATACGTATAACATGAAATCATTCCGTTGCGTTAATTATATCCCATTCTTTAATAACATTTTAATCCCTCACGAATGAAGAAAAAAAATGTACCGTAGTTTCGGATCTCCGTCCGTCCAAGCTCTGCCAACATCACCTGTTACTTTAGCCTGTTGAACTTGGCGTGACATCGTCATTGTCAATCTGATTAGCTGTAATGCATGATACGACAGTTGTCATGATCATGCACAGATTAGACATTCATGCTGAGGTTTTTATTTAGCGATACCCTTGAATCTATTGAACGGGAGAGACTGGCGGATTACAGATAGACGGACAGAGGACAGAGACAGTGAATCAATACCTTAAGATCCCCTACGACAAGGAGAAGAAAGGATGGGCAGATCGATTACAGCAGAAATTTGCTTGGCACGAAATGCCATTTGCATAGTTCATTGTATCCTTGGGAGTCCGGTCAGGATTATCTACTGCGCATATCCTACCCCTCCTCCGAAATCGATGGCCGCGGCTCCTGACGGACTACACGAATACGCACGGATTAGTCGCGTTCGTCCGCCCTTTGCGAAAGCAGCAGCTTCCGTCACTTCTCCTCTGACCCTCGGCTGAACAAGAATGTGGTGATCCAGCAACTTTCGGTGGCGTCGGGAATATTCTTCGGCTCCTTCCGCTACGTTCTGGCTTCACGGATTGGACGGAAACACCAGGACGACCTATTCTTACTTATTATTGTTGGAAGTTCAATTCGTGGCCAAAATCATTTTCGAATTGACATTTTGGTTCCTCCCTTTGCAAAGTGAAGGCTTAGGTGGAGGAACTCTTTTCCGTTTGAATAAACCACGAAACAGATATATGAGTTATTGGATAAATTGTTAATTTGACAAACAGGTACCATAAATTCTTGAAGGATCTTCATATTTTAAGAAGAAATATTATTTTTCTAGAGTATTATGAGCAAGCACAGTTCTGCATACCGTCTGAGAGTCGCACGTCATGTTTTGCAAGTTAAGTATGCCATATCTTTAGTCTATTTATAACTAGTATAATTACATCTATATCGGAGATTCTTCCCTGACAATAAATGATAATTACTGGTGACATTGCAGTTACCTACAATGTGGTGTTACTTTATGCAAATATTTACGCCCGCGTTAGATTTCTAATGAACTAAACCTAGACAGATTGCTCTGTATTGTCCTTAATGCTCTTTGGATAAGTATTCTTGAATGCCTGTATTTTGTCTTGTCAAATATAAAAGAATATGAATCAAAGAATTTCGAAAGTACTGTCTATATTAGAAATATGCGTTTGTCAAAAATTTTACTTTTATTATCAGGCGTAACATGACAATAAAAGAGAGAGAGAGAGAGAGAGAGAGAGAGAGAGAGAGAGAGAGATGCAACGATTTCTTTTTGGGCCCAACTGTTCCTAACGTATGTCCACTTCCAGGCAAAATAATAAAAATTATTTCAGCGCTTGAGTTGTGGAGACCTTTAAAATGAGGCCATTCCTCAATGCCATCAGTCACCACAAAGAAGTTCAGATTTTCCAAAATTTACAGGACTGGTAAAAAGTAGTAGCACCGAACACTACGACGAAGAAAGTTCGGCGACGGCGGATCACCAGTCGAAGAACAAACCGAAGTCGAAGAGGAGCGTCTATTCGGCCTCTCTCTTGTCGTCGTTCTTGAGTTCGAAAAGCCCCGAGGTGAGTGTTCGGTCTTTTGCTTTTATGTATTAACTAAAATTTCCCACAGGGGTTGGGGGCGGGCAGTGCCGTCAGTGCACCTCGCGGGGTACACCGTAGGCATTACTAAAGTTCTTTGCAGCGTCCCTTCGGCCCCTAGCTGCAACCCCTTTCATTCCTTTTACTGTACCTCCATTCATATCTTTCTTCCATCTTGGTAGGCCTATCCAGCCTCTCCTAACAATTATTTCATAGTGCAACAGCTAGGTTTTCCTCCTGTTACACCTTTCAAATCTACCTACTCTCAGTTTCATTTCCAGCTCTGAATGACCTCATAGGTCCCATTGCTTGGCCTTTGGCTTAAACTCTATATTCCAGTCCATCCCACAGTCCTTAGCTGTGTGGTCCAAGCTTCAGTGGGTTATGCTGAGACCTAAAGTTAAAACAATAAATGATTTTTTGTATTAGAACTCTTCATTTGTATTATTTTCTGTTATTTGCTTATGCTTCCTTTAACATCGTTCATTGTTTAAAAAAAACAGCCCTTTATATATTTAATTTTTCAGGATAACTTGGTTATATTATAAGTATAATTCCATTACCATGACAATAATGTGTAAAATTTTACTATTTACGTTGCAAGATGCTTAGACTTGAAGCCATATATATAATATATACATATATATATATATATATATATATATATATATATATATATATATATATATATATATATATATATATATATATATAAAACAACCATGAGGAAAAATAATAAAGGGTTATACCACTATGTATCAGTCAGTTTAGAATGTTTTAGCAATAAAGTTGAAACTGGCCAGTATTCACAACCCTCTTCCATTTTTCCCTGTGGGTGTTAGATATACGGGTTGTAACACAAGTTTATGCAAATATTTTGGGAAATGAATGAAAAAGTAATTTTTAGTCGAAAATGTTACATAAAGATATGCATTTTAAAGCTTCGTTTGTCGGGAGGTGAATTTTCAAAATAACTGTTCATCAAAAGTTCTGCTCTCGGGCGAGTAAGATGGTGTAATGCATGTCGGAGTAGGCAGGGATGTTTTGGGGGGCGAGGAGGAGGATGGAGCTATTAGGCCCAGGTGAATAAAATACCTCCCAGTCAAATGTATTCCTTAGATACTGAACAAAATGAAAAAATGTATGCATCATTGAAACCCTCTCCCTCTCCATCAATGATAGTTCCTCATTGGACGGGTGGGTGGGTACTAGCACTCTGCTGGCCCGCGTTCCTTTCTCCGACCGGCCAATGAAGAATTAGAGGAATTTATTTCTGGTGATAGAAATTCATTTCTCGCTATAATGTGGTTCGGATTCCACAATAAGCTGTGGGTCCCGTTGCTAGGTAACCAATTCGTTCGTAGCCACGTAAAATAAATCTAATCCTTCGGGCCAGCACTAGGAGAGCTGTTAATCAGCTCAGTAGCCTGGTTAAACTAAGGTATACTTAATAAAAAAATAAAAAGAAAAGCAAGCTTACTTTAGTCTCCCCTCCAGCAAAAGTAGGCTTATCCATTAGACACCCTTCAAAGATTTAAAATGTAATATCAAAAATCTCCCCCTCTCCATCAAAAGTATATATCAGACAACGGCATAGGTATAGTCATGACTCCTGACTCAGCAATTCTGTGATGGGGCGGCAGGACAGCGCGCTCTAGAATTCAACTTCTTCTTCTTTGTCTTCAGCCTTTACCCATCTCTCTATGGGGTCGCTGTTCCGTGTAAGCCTTCTCCATCTTCTTCTATCTTCCGTGTCCTGTTCTCTTAACCCTTTTTCCTGCATGTCATTTGCTACGTTGTCTAGAATTCAACGATCACAAACAAATATAGCCAAGCAACATTTACACTACTTACTTGATACATAAAGCTATGCGGTACAACTTTAAGCTAATCATAAAAATGAGGTTAATTGCAAGAAAAAAAATCATAGTTAAGAGGCTACTCCGACCTCCCGTTATCCACCTCCCTTGCCCAAGAGCAGTGTAATGATGAACGGTTATTTGAAAATTCCCAGCACCGACAAACGAAGCCTTAAAATGCATATCATTATAGAGCATTTTCTGCCCAGAAATATGTTTTCTTTCATATCCCGAAATAATTGCATAAACTTGTGTTACACCCCGTACGTATAAATCCCGTGTCAGGCTGATTGCAATCATATATATATATATATATATATATATATATATATATATATATATATATATATATATATATGTATATATATATGTATATATATATATATATATATATATATACATATATATATATATATATATATCTATATATATATATATATATATATATATATATATATATAAAAAAACGACGATCTTATAAAAATCTAAACCTATATACAGTATGTATATATATATATATATATATATATATATATATATATATATATATATATATATATATATATAGCAACCAGTATGGGGAAAAAATGACAATTCCTTTGTTCAATATGCTTTATTTGGCTGGCATTTCAGAACCATCTCTGTTCCATACTCAAGGCTATAAAACTGAAAAATAAAATTTAAAACTGGCTCAGGCTTAAAAATTTACTAACATAAAATAATAATGGTACAAAAGCATAACAAGAGATGGAGGAACAAAGAATACCGGGCAGTAATCGCAGATAGAGATTGATTGACAGTTTGGTTCTAGAAGAAGCTGACGAGCGGTACATAGGAGTTGCCGTGGCCTGAATATTTAATTGGGGAACTGTATAGCTGTTTGAGGAAGAGTAATTCAAGTATCGGCAACTGATGGTCATTTGAAGCCTCGCCACTTATTCAAAAATCATTGTAATCTCGTAAAGTTTCCGTTGGAACCAAAAAATCCTTAAGTTTCATTCCTTTAGTCTTTGCCTTCGATTGCTGCTCTATCTCATGTTTTGCTTTTATACTTTTAATATTTTATTTAAGAAAAATCTTCAGTCTGAATCTGTTTCAACTTTTATTTTTCGATTTTATAGCCTTGAGAATGGGACAGAGATGGTCTTGAAACGTCAGCCAAGTATAGTATAATGGACAAAGGAATTTTTCTTCTTCCCATACTTGGTTTTGTTCATCTGGTTTGTAGCAACCGCCTTCAACTTTGGTTTATATATATATACATATATATATATGTATATGTATATATATATATATATATATATATATATATATATATATATATATATATATATATATATATATGCAGTATATATATATGTATGTATGTATATGTATATTAACACATATATACATATATTTTATATATATACATATATATAATATATATGTATATATATGTGTGTATGATATACATATACATACATACATATATATATGCATAAATATACACACACACACACATATATATATATATATATATATATATATATATATATATATGTATATATATATATATATATATATATATATATATATATATATATATATATATATATATATATATATATATGTAGTGGGAAGGTATTCACTTCTTATAAACTGTCTGTTGTACTGCGTGCTTTCACTCTGTAGGAACAAGTTACTCGATAATTAAATATGTTGCAGCTTCATCTAGAGTATTCAGATGTCGGCTAATTTCCAAATTTTCAAAAGTTTTCTTTTTATACATTTTGGTTAAATGAAAATTACGTTTCCCCTTAAGTACACTTATTTTAGTGTTTAAGCTGCATAAATTTTCCACCTTTTCAAACGGTAGTAGTGACCGAGTCTTTATCTTAAAAGGCACATTGTAAAATTCTTGGACTTCGAATTTCACTTAGTCTGTGGGCACTCAGAAATTTTATATAAGTTCACAAGTTACTTGGAGCTTTCACGGTCACCTCTCCACACATCTCACACCCTCCCCGCCCTGATGCCTTTTTCTAACTGACTTTCCTTCCAGAGTCTTCGTATATATAGGCATTCATTCGATGCTGAAATCTGGTATAACTTTCCCAAGTTTCGCCCAGATGGGCTTCCCTTTTCCATTAATGCTTCACGTTTAATTAACTATACAGTTCGTCCAACGGTTGTTATCGAGTTAATGTTATGGTGTGCGAGAGGTCACCGGACGAGGTCAAGATCTCAATTAGCTCCTCTTTTTGCCCAGTTCTTTAAGAGGTAAACACTTTGATTCGAATGGGCGACAAACGGTCAAATTCGGCATCTGGGATTACTTATTTTTGTTATCGCCCCTTTTCTGTTTTGCTCTCTCTGTCTTTATCGGTGATTTTCTGTATGCCCTCACGCGTATATTAAGATATTTAGTTTATTCAATTATAGACTCGATTCCATTATAATCTCGGCCAGCTACCCAGCCGACTCCGGCAGCTCTAGCTAAACTGAGACAAAAATAACGTGTCTACGAGGACCCCTAACACATGCTTCTCAGGAAAATCACATAATTTATAAGATAACTTTTAAATCATTAAATTGAATATAAAAATGAACATTTCTTCAATCAGATTGAAATAAGATATTCAAATGTATTTGTAAAACAAAATAGAATTTGCTATCCAAGTTACATAGTCATTACTCAGACTTCAGTCCTATTTTATTCAAGTGGATATCGCCCTATTATTTATGGAATTTGATAAATAGATATTTTTTCATTCTCTTCTGATGACGACGAAAGTTAATAGCATTTCTTGGTTAACTGTGCGAAGGGGGATGTAGACTTGACGGCTACCTTCTCGGTTTTGTACTTCTTGAAACGTTCTGGAGAAATATCCTTGTGTAATTGTACAGTATGTGTCAACAAGTGTGTTATGTGTTTATACAAATTAATCTTGACTTCTTTCATGTAACTATAAGTATTTTTCTCGTATAATAAGTTTTGCGTGCTCATTATTCAACATTAAAGGTATGATTGGCAACTCAATTAAAGAAAGTGGTAAGAGATCAGTACTTGTAAATTTTCTATATTTACTGTAACAATAATTAGTAAGTTTTCATTAATTAAAGTCTTCTTAACAAGTGCATAAGGTAAGTGTGTTAGTTATTGTAATAAAATCTGAATTAAGGGTAAAAAGAGTTTTCTTTTCTTAAAATTATTTAGTGTCTATCTAGGAAATTCCTTCTTGAAAGATATTAGTCGTGCTTGGTTAGAAAACTAAGATATAATTGATAAACTCCTTAAAATGATTACATTACATTTTAAAAAATTTACTTACATTCCCTCGTTTCCTAAATGTTCCCCCTATAGTCAAAGAAAAAGTAAATTCGACGTTGACATCTAACCCCGAACTTTTGCTACAAAACCAGCTAATCAAAGTAAGAATTGCAACAATACAAAAAAAAAAAAATATTCCTAGGTCAACCGTTGAAGGTAAACTTATCAATAAGGAAATCAAATACAGGGAATAATAGGATGAATTGATGGGTTTGTTTTTATTATAATTACTGAAATGTGACTCTTCTATTTCTTAGGTTATACCTAGTTTTTCGTTTTTCGAATTCTTCAGTCAATTCTGGTTCCTTGATTTCTTAAGTTCTCTTGACTTTGTCTTTATTTATCCAGAATCCCTCTTCTCCTAATGATTCAGCATATGTGGAAGGTATTTGGTTGTTTACTTTCATCACCTTCACTTTTGTCTCTTGTATATCTACGACTTTGTACGGACCTGTGAATTTAGCGGCTAACTTATAATTAATTCCACTTCTTACTTCCGTCTTGATGTAGGCTTCATCCCCTATCTTGTAATCTACTGGCTTTAATCCTTCTTGACGCTTGTCGATCATGGTCTTCTGGGCTTCTTCTAGATTCTTGTGTAACTGTTTATGAATTACCTTGAAATTACTAATTCTTTTCGTCATGATGTCTTCAGAATAATTTGGCTGTATTGGCTAATTCAGCCATGCATATGGTAATCTCGGTACATGTCCCATCAAAGCTTTTATGGGCGTTGCTTGAGTACTGGAATGATTTCTAGCATTTATTGGACTAGAGGTAAATTGATAACTGTCCGTGAAAATTTGGAAGATAGCCGACATCTGAGCACGATAAGTGAAGCTCCAAGATAGTTAATTATCGAACAACTTGTTCCGTCAATTATCGAGGAACTTGTTCCTACGGAAGAGAAAGCGCGCAGTAGGCTACAACAGACAGTTTTCAAGAAGTGAATACCTTCCTCACTACATACACACACACACACACACACACACACACACACACACACACACACACACATATATATATATATATATATATATATATATATATATATATATATATATATATATATATACGAAGATTATTCAAGTCACATTCATAGACATCCATAAAGCTCCTCCATAGGATTTGTTCTTACACGAAGGCGAAAATGTAGCAGCCCGAGTTAAAGGTTGGACAATTAGGCTGACAGAGACCAAAGGTCACGCATAAAAATTAGAGAGGAGGAATCGATGCTGATGATGGACGATGGAACGCTGTAAAGAACTTTCCAGCAACAAGCCACAATTTGGGCTACTTTCATGAAAAAAAGGAAAAATAAAGAAATTTCTAAATTATATGTGAATAGCTCATGCAGAATGTTCCCTATGTAAACGAAATCTTTTACATTAGCTTCTTCAAATAAATGCACATTAGGCTCATCAAATGTCTTGTGGAATCATTCACTTATAACACGCTGTCCTTCACTGTCCGGATACTAAGGTCCTTCCACTCTGATGCCATTTTTCCGAGGATTTTCAAGGTTTTCCTCTCTTCTCTCTTCTTAATACATCAGAATTAAACATCCTTTTCTCCAGCCTCTCGACCTCCATTCTCTCCGCAAGACCATACCACTTAAAAAGGCACTAATCTGTACCCTCACCCATGCTAATCTTTTTTTTCACTATTCCTTATCTTCATATTCCTCACCGATTCAATCATCCTTCTTCCAAATATACTACGCTAAATATTCATCTCAATATCCTAAATGTTTGCCTTTTTATCTCAGTGATACCCCACAAACATCTGATAGTTTAAACTGATAACTATCAGGTTCAAAATTTCTATTTGCCCGAATTAGGATTAGAGAACCAATTTATTGAAGAGAATAATGACAGTAAAAAGAATAAAGACTGACATAACCAGATTAACTTTTCCGTTTCACAGTTATTTACCTCGCATTTTCACTGATCTAGGGTAGAAAGTCCGTCCAACTCTTAAGTATCTCCGACTGACTACCATAGCCTAAACTCATTTTGTATCAGAGTCAGGAATCATCTTAAATGTTGGTTTGGAGATTGCTTCTTTCCTACTACTAAGCTTTGGGATTCCTTTCACACTTCCGTTTCCCCGGATCCCAGCGGGCCTGACCTGGAAAAGATTACAGAGCTGTCAGCCTCATCGGGGTTTTCATATGAAAGAGAATAAACTTTGAGTCATGTCCCATGCAAGTGGGCTTATTCACGAGTAAGGCTTTGGTAGGCTTTAAATGATCAGGCTAGACCATATCGCATATCCCCTGTAAGGGGATAGTGCCATCAATGCACCTTACGCGGTGTACTGTAGGCATTACTTAAGGTTTTTTGCAGCGTCCCTACGGCCCCTAGCTGCAACCCCTTTCATTTCTTTTACTGTAATTCCGTTCATATTCTCTCTCTCTTCCATCTTACTTTCCGCCCTCTCCTAACAATTGTTTCATAATGCAACTGCGAGGTTTTCCTCCTGTTACACCTTTCAAACCTTTATTCTCAGTTTTCCTTTCAGCGCTGAATGACTTCATAGGCCCAGCCCTTGGCCATCGCTTAAATCTTATATTCCTTCCTTATATATCCCACATTACATATTTTTTCTGAACTATTGGACGATCTGAATAAAAATAAAACAAATAGAATCGGTGCAGTACAGAGGACTGTCGAGACACAGACATTTCTCATCCCGAAATCTTGTCACAGAAAATGAGAGACAAGTCTAAAAAGATTTACAAAATCAATATCCAGTTACAAGAGGATTTCACCCAGGAAAGATGTTGTAACTCCTCTAATACGAAACTGAATAACGCGTTGAGAAATATTGCATCATAAATATCATCGCTGGGTAACGCTAATAACTCATGTCCTCGGCGGTCTTTACTGAGGCAGAAACTCACGAAAATAAACCTTAAATGTGGCTGGAAATTACAGTCATAAGTTGACCGCGTTACACACGGGAGTGGTATTATGGAGTGGTAATATGGCGATCGTTACGGAGGAGTGCACAGTAGAACTCGAGAGAAATGTGCTTGCGATGACGTCAGTGTATCGACGCTCTCATGCCGCGGAATATTACGCGATACTATGAATGTTAAGACTACTGCCGTGCGATTCGTCTTGATGGAATCCGGATTATTTGCGTCAGTAAAAAAACAAGGGAAAAAAAGGACTTTCGTGTGAGACATGAAGGTCGATTAGGTTGCTGAATGATTAAGAAGCGATGAATTTAAGACAATGAACGATTCTGTTGGTTTCATTTATTTATATTATTTTTTTGGCACGTGGCAACTGACTGGCCAAGCGGAAGAGAGTAATCCATCATATTTATTAATTCAAGGATAAATGTATTATGAAGCAAATAATAACGAGATTTTCTTAGTTTTTGCTAACAGCATAACAGAGTTATTATTTATATATATGTGTATATATATATATATATATATATATATATATATATATATATATATATATATATATATATATATATATATATATATATACATATATACTGCATATATATGTGTATGCATGTATATATATATACATATATATATATTTATTTATATGTATACATATATATATATACATATATATATTATATATATTTATGTATGTATGTATATATATATATATGAGTGTGTATGTGTGTATACATATACATACATAAGCGCAAGAAATACAAATCAAGAACAGCACATTTCTCTATAAGAAACGAAAGGCGCCTACATCCATGGACAGCACCAGTGTACAAGCACACTGAACAAAGGTTACTCCAGAGAAATCGATGGTTACTTGGGGGAAGTAGATACGATGTATAAAAAGTGAGAGGTCAGAAAGCCTGATGAATAAAAGAAAAGAAAATCTTGAGCCATTTGTGACGACAGACGGCCTTAGCGTTACTGGAAACGTGTCATTAAGAGACCAACTTATGCATGATTTTCGCAATTCAATAACTGCACATGCATGCACTTGGCTCTATCTCCCCCTTGATGTAACTAAGTTTTTTTTTTTTATTAATGCACGCTGTAATAGCAAGAGTCATCATCTGCAAGCATATACCTCCCAGGTATACTTGTATAATATATAGCAGAGTACATATATTTTTCTGTGCTTGTAAGATTGAAAGCAGTTCAGCAGTTTCAGTTGCTGCTTTCAAACGGATTAGAAAGCTTCAAACTTTGAAGTGATGCTTGTCAAGGAGATATTATTTGATCAGGCAATAAACAATGGAAAATATCAGAACATCATTATTTTATCTTTCAAAATGTCATAAACTTTTTTATGCATCTTCCGTAATAATCTAATTGTAGCATCCAAGTTCGACAATATGGAAATGAAAGACCTTGAATATTACTTTTATAAAACCTCGTTTTTGAGGCAACGAGATATTTTTAATAAAGAATTTATTGAGATTTTAGAATACAGAATATTTTTCTTTCAAAAATTGATTATCACATTTATTTATCTATGTTTAGGTTATTGAATTAGATGACAAATTTCTACCGGATAGGTTGAGTTTGATGTTGTCACCAGTCAATAATTATTGTTAATATTTGCTGTCCAGTGATTCATGTTAGGTCCCTTAAACCCCGACGCTCCTCATTTTCAACTAATTATTTTTTTCAAGCTACAATGTGACCCACTGCCGCTGTCATCTTATCCCGAATTTTAATGCAGAGTTCAGTGTTATTCACTGGAATTGATGTTCTAAGGACGGTTGGATTTAATGGATGTTACCCCGTTCTATTATAGTACTGTCTGAGTCCTGCGTGGTCTACTGAGATAAACTAGAATGATGGGTACAAGTAATGCATGTAACTCATTGGAATAAGAAATAAAGAGAAGCAGATTTGTTCTTGACTAGTTGGTCAAAGTCCTTCGGTTCTGGAAACTGTTAATACTGTTAATGTTAATAAGTGTGATCTCTTCTTTCTGTATTTCCTTTAGACTTCTCTTGTTTCCTAATGAGCGCCATTTTCTTTTGAAGCTTGAATTTCAAGTCAATAGGCCCCTGCGGGTTTGTTCCACAAGAATAGGGTTCATCTTCTGAATAATAATAATAATAATAATAATAATAATAATAATAATAATAATAATAATAATAATAATAATAATAATAATAATAATAATAATAATAATAATAATAATAATAATAATAATAATAATAACAAAGCCAACTACATGTCTTAATGATGATCTCATTTTCGTGTTACTACTTGATATCCAGTTTATTTTATTCAAGTGATCAGTATCTCTGTAGTATAAGAATGTAGATTTCTCTAGAGGTGATTACTCGTCAATGACCTTTGTTGTATTGACTCCACGTTAATACGAACTAATCACCAAATCAGATTATCCTCAAACTCACCCTACAAGCATACCATTACTGTGACAGCATCCCCAAATAACATCAGCAAAATGCCCGAAAGATTGGTGCCCCAGTGTAATGTATCACATCACTCATTTCAGCTGTCGCCAGTCCTAAATTTCCATCCTCACACCCTCCATTATTTTGGTAATCATAATTACAATAATAGCAAAATTGCCGAAAAAATTACAATCCGGAAGAATCTCTTCCATAAAAGCATTCATTTCAGCCGTCATGTCTCCTGCATTTGCTCCCTTGCCCATTCCATTATCGCGGTAATAACAAGACCCATTAGAATTTCTTACAGCAACGATTCATTTTTGCCATCATCATCATCATCTTCCCCCGTCATTTCCCCCTCCTCAAATCCTTCCATTACTCCGCAGGGAAACCAGAACCTCCCGTCCGTCGAGGGGAAGGAGGAGACTCCCTTCTTCGCCACCCTGGAGGACCGATGGGTGTACCATGGCCTCAACCTCCTGGCTGACCTGCCCGTGGCGACCATCAGCCCCAGAATAGCTGGGAGAACGAATCACGGTAATTATCGACCACCCGGAAAGGGAGATCACTAGGGAAATCCCTAGGGAGATCCCTAGGGAGAGCCCTAGGGAAGTCCCTAGAGAAATTCCCTAAGGCGCTGATCATAATCTTGGTGATTATAGTGAGGAGGGCGGTGCGGGGTTGGATCATCGAATCGTCGTACATGGTGTTACATCGTTACCAAAAATAACTGGGTATTGTTCGTACAACCTTAATGTCAGGCCTTGATCAATATCTGGATTGGCTTTTATATATAATCTCTCCGGAATTTAGCCTTTGTTCGGTGATGTGGTTTTTCTTGGCTGGTGTTTAAAGCTGGTAATGTCAAGTATTTGTTTCTTATGGAGTACATCTTACGAATTTATTACGTGAATGTTTTCTTATAAAGCTCTGTTCATCATTGATTTATCGATCTAACTCTATTAAACACTCATCAAAATATTTTTAACGGGCACTTCACATAAGTATAATGTAAGTTTCAAGTTATTATTTTGTAAAATGTTGTTGCTTATTATTTAAAGTCCAATCCAGTCATTTGTGTACACAGAAATTTACAACATGCATGTGTTTCCTAATGATATAGTTTTTACCCCAACCTGACTTCTAGCTCCTGTAAGGAAAAAATCTTAAAATCCTCCATTTTCCAGTTAATTGCTTCTCCTTTCTCGCCACATATGTCATGCAAATAATTAATCCCTGGATCTTTATTGCATGTGTGTGTGTCTGTGTGCATGTGTGCGCTCGTTCGCGTGCTACTGTGTGCGTGTGTACGTTTGCAAGCGTGCGTGTAAATAGGATGAACGCAGACTTGTTTATAAATCCCAGGCGAGACTTTTTCTGATAAAACCATTAATTAGTCTGAATCAGGCATTGCTTCGTCTGAACTTATTAATATATATAGCACCCTGTCATTCGTCACCGCGACGCCAGTGTAAGAAAAACGAATCAACCAGTCTTCCCTTCAGGCGATGAATACATCATCCGAAACGGCGCGAAAGGCATCATCTTCATCGTGATGGCGCCGAAGGACGCGCCCGTCCTGGGAAGCCGGAGACGCGACGGACAGAAGTTGTCCTTCGGAGTGGCGACTCACTCCTTCATTCCCTCCTTCGACATCCACGTGTGCGAGAACTGGTCCATCTTCAGCCGGATTCCTTCTATTGTAAGTCCTTGCGAAGTCCTGCGTAGGGTTAGTTGTGGATTAGAGGTTAAATAAATTTTATAACAATTTAGGTCCTTCTGTTGTGAGTCCTCACGAAGTCCTGCGTAGGGTTAGTTGTATATTAGAGTTTATATTATTTTTATGGGACACTTGCGCCCATTCAGCGCTTAGGACGGTGAAAAGATGGAGTTTGAGTGGTTGGACAGCAAGATAAAGCGATCCAAGAAATAAAGGTGGAGTTAGGGGAACACTTCACTGTTACACAAAGAAGTAATAGTTAGAGATGTTGAACAGCAAGGCTAAAGAATGTGGAGATGTAGGTAACAGTAAAAAGCTAGAAAGTGGGTGCCGCTAAGGACAAAAGGGGCGTTGCAAACATCATTTAACACTGCCTACAGTGTACCACGAGAGGTGCACTGATGGCTCTAACCCCCTGCATTGATTAGAGAACAGAGTTTACAGTTATAGGTGCTGAATAGCCCTTGGATGAACTTGAGTAGAAAGCAGTCAAATGCAGTTTGGGAAGATTATATTTTCCATGAAAGCGTCATGGATGAATGTGAAGCGCAAATAGAATAGAAATGAATGAAACTCTTTTGCCTGAAGGAAGAGCTTGACCACTGAACAGGTCTATCAGACAAATAAAGATCCTCTCTTTCAAAAATAGTACGTTTAATGAAGTTGCTAGATCTAGACAATGGTCATCAATTATAACCTGTTTTGCCCACTTGTTTTAAGCTTCACTGTTTTTAGATTAAAAGCGAAATATTCACTTAAGTAACCATTTTCTTCATGGTATTAAAATTAAAGACAATCTTTAACAGGATATTCTTTGTGTAGAAATAAGTCTGTATTGAAAACTGTAATCTTTTGAGTTTCACTTTCTTAAATTCATGGAATCATGGGTATTAAATCACTTAAATTCTACATAGTTTCAACTTTTGAAGTTTGAAAGACCACAAATTTCTGCATCAGTAATAAGAAAATAATTTTCGTTTTTTTTTTCTGCAGGAAGGCGAGGTCAAGCTGGGACCCGACATGAAGCTTGGTGACATGGCTGGTGACATCGACAGCGATTTTCACCTGAAATCTACAACTGGTGAGGACATTTGCAACATCAAGCTGCTTGAAATGACCTGCTGCCCTTGCGATGACAGGTCATACCAGGTACTGTTTAGCAAAAGAAATTTGACTTGGGTTTTGGATTAGGCATTAAAGTTAAATGGATAAAGATTGGTCAGAGTATTGAAATGCAATGGACGGGATAATTGGCATTTACACCATAGAGCCTTTGGCTGTAAACAATGTGCTATCCACTGAAGACGAAAACCTTAAATACAAGATCATAAAACAGATCATAAATGATTAACAGTAAGGACCAAATGGGTATGCCCAGAAATTCCACCTTTTTTACTAACGGTAAATGGATGTGTAAATTGGTTTGGCTATTAAATAAAAATGTACTGAATAATTGCTGTTTATCGCACAGTTTTCAGGCATAAGCAATTTACTATCAATTAATAAACGAAAACTTTCCAATACAGGTTCATAAAAGTAGATCATAGTGACGAAATTATTATTATTATTATTATTATTATTATTATTATTATTATTATTATTATTATTATTATTATTATTATTATTATTATTATTCAGAAGATGAACCCTATTCATACGGAACAAGCCCACCCAGGCCATTGACTTGAAATTCAAGCTTCCAAAGAATATGGTGTTCATTAGGAAGAAAAAAGTACTTGGATGAAATGAGGCTGCTCCGAAATTCCCTCTCTTATTTTAGTTTTCATCTTTGTAATTTTTAAAAATGTTTTTTTTATCTCATCCCTTTATTAAGAACTTGAAGAAAATTAATAAATGGATGAGATAAAATAAAATAAAAGATTACAAATATAGAAAATAAAATAAGAAAAGGAATTTCGGGGCAGCCTCATTTAGTCCGTGCAGTTCGTCACCATGCCGTCCTTTGATGAACCTGTATTGGAAATGTTTTCGTTTATTATTATTATTATTATTATTATTATTATTATTATTATTATTATTATTATTCATTAAATGAAACCTGTTCATATGGAACAAAGCCACGGGGGCCATTGACTTGAAATTTAAGCTTCCAAAGAATATAGTGTTCATTAGGAAGAATTAAGAGGAAGTAAAGTGAAATACAGAAAGACGAGATCTTACTTATCAAAAAAAAAAAAAAAATGAATGAACACATGAATAGATAAAAAATTATTAAAATGCAAGATGAACAGTATCAGGTTAGTAATGCATTCCATCTTCGCTTAAACTTCTGAAGTTCCAATTGCTCATCCTCAGGGGAAACTGTTCCACAGTCCAACGGTGGGAGGAATAAAGGACCTCCGGAACTGAGAAGTTCGACAGCGATGCACATTTATTGTATAGTTGATAGCTCATTGTGTATACCTAAAAGCTCTGTGGGATAAACAGCAATTGCTCTGTACATTTTTATTTCAATAACTTATCAAATTTACATCCATTTACTATTAGTAAAAGTGGAATTTCTCTGCATACCCATTTGGTCTTGCAATTAATCTCTTATGACTTATTTTATGAGCCTGTATTTGTCAACTACATCCTCCCTCAATTAGAAGAATGTTTCCATCGTTTGAGCACAGATTTCCACACTCTGTTCATGATTTTATAACTAATATTACTCGAAAAAGTAATCCAGCTAAATCATCTCTATATCCAGGTTGGAAGAAATTGTCGATTACTCCCAATTTCTTTACCATAATTAAGTTGGAAGGGAAGCTTACACAGAAGGATTCTCACAAGCGAAAACAAATGAAAACCTAAAAAAAGAACACTAACAAATAAATAAAGGTAAATGATCCCGACAAATAATTAATACCTGCCTGAACTGCAACATGAGTCAGATAGAACTGAATCGCCCACATCTTCAAACACGTTGCTCCAGTGGGTTGGTCCATTGGGTGGGCTTACGTTTCCCTTCTTTAATTCGGATCAACAATGAATGTCATTTGGATTTCTTATCAGCTCAGTGACTTGACATTTTGTTATTTGTTGGGATAAGTCATGTCATGTTAAGGTTACACTGTGATAATCTTCAACCAAAATACGACAGTTAATTCTTTATATTTGAATTTGCATATATCACAGACAATTGCATTTACGCTCAGAAAAACTTTATATGATATGATTATATATGATATGATTTTATATATATATATATATATATATATATATATATATATATATATATATATATAACTAGATCTATATCTATATCTTTCTATCTATACACACATTATAATATAATGTGTGTATATATGTATATATATATATATATATATATATATATATATATATATATATATATATATATATATATATATATATATATATATATATATATATATACTGTACATATATATACATTATATATATATATATATATATATATATATATATATATATATATATATATATATATATATATATATATAATGTGTGTATAGATAGAAAGACGTAGATATAGACCTAGTTATACTGTATATCTTTTCATCCCCGAGAGGGTGGCTGCATGATGTATTACCATTTTGTTCCAAAGCAAGGATCACACCAACCATGGGGTTAGTATCCCCATATCTCTGACCTTTCTTTTTACAGACGATTATGGGGGTCTTACATTCTCTAGAAATTACACCTATACAACCTATGGGCACTTAGGATCAGAAAAGATTAATGATTTCCTTTTTTTTTCAGGTCGTACCAGCGTCATCGCCGAATGACCTCGGGGGCATTGCACTCAAAGACAGCAAGCTCTTCGTCACTTTCCCCACATCACTTGATATCCCAGGCCGAGCTTTGCTTTTGGCGTGTTCCATCATCATAGTGAGTGACATTTAACTCATTTAAGCTCCTTCTAATGGGCTTGGTTTCGCCTTCACTTCAGCGAAATCCATGAGCAAATTTCTATTCCTGTGTACGTCTCATCGTTTTAAGGCAAAGGAACGAAGCAATGTTTGGGTATTTTTTCCTCCTAGGGTAATTGCATTATAAGATAGTGGTGAATTTCAGTCTCCCTATGTTACTATTTTCCAGTCCCGCATCATCTAGTTCTATCCGTTCTGTTCTCCATATTAAACAAATCTTCACAATACTCTGTCGAGCCAGGACTACAGTCACCTGAGACAGCATTTCTCTATTTGTATCTTTCATCTTGAGATCCATTTGTTTTTATTCTCCTTAAAGTTGGCATTTACCTTCCTCCTGTTCTTGTTACCTAACTGTTTTCTACTTTCTTCTTCTTGAATGTGATCTCCTCTGCCATGCAACTGCACCTCAAATAATCTTCATGTTTCCAATACTGAACCTTTTATTTCCTCATTCCGTCATTCCTACTCTCGCGTACCCTCAAACATTGCTACTGCACCTATGATCCCACCTTTTGCATAATCCTCAACTAATCCTTCCCTCTCAGTTCTCCCATTTTCTCCATACATGCTTTTCCCACTTCCTTCTTATCCAGCTCACTCGCCCCAATTGCTTTTACAGCCTCATTTTCATCTAATTTATTGATACTTGCTTTTGCTTCAACATAATAATGAACAGATTTACTTTCAGTTCACCCTCCTATCACCATTTTTCCATCATCTTGCTCTTCTATATACTCTGTCCAATGACATTATATATAGCAAACTTTATTCTTCACCATTCTCTTATAAACAATCTTCTTTGGAAAACCATGTATTGCCAAAAATCAGGCCTCTTCCTTAACACATATCCACAAAACTTTCTCATTTCTCACTTACCCAAAGAACTCTCCATACCTACTAATATTGCCATCTCTTTTTAACTTTCACCTATCTTGACTGCATTTTCTATTCCATATTTGGACCATACGTACAAAGTAGTATAAATTTGATAATTTTCACCCTCAGTCCTTTTATGCAATCCCTGAACTACCACTCATCTGCTCTTTCCACCCATAACCACAATTTTCCTAATACTAGTATCTCTAGTTTAACACCTTCCAGCTACCCTAGGCACAATCACATTGTTCTTCCTTTCAGTCCCTGCGTACACTGTCCTTTTATTCTTGTCTCATTAAGATCCAAAACGTCGAGCTTTCTCTCCTTGGATAAATCACCTATTATGTAGTTTTCTCTTGTGTATCGCATCCAAACACTTTCATAATCCCTAGATTTTTAATTTCTTCTCTGGTTTTTCTTAAGCATCAGTACTGTGAATGCGGCAGCATACCTCAAGCTTCCAGCCATTAGGTTATTTTCACACCACGGAGAGAGGCAGGGATACTATTATTTTCTTTTCGTGGATCCCACGAAAGTGAAAATTGTGACTGCCAGTGGCCATAGGAGAGGAGGCTCATATGCCATTCAGGGGACATTCCCTCCCACTTGTCAGGTGCTTCTTTCACTTGAGGTACAGTATAGTTGTGCTCCAAACCACTGGCTGAGGGAGCTATGGCAGTCCTCAGTAAATGGACTGTGCAGAGACTATTTGGTTCTCATGGGCCTCAAGAGGGAGAGGATCAGCCATCCTTTATGGGGCATTTATTCACCTGCAGGTTAACTCCCCTAAACTAAGCAGTCCATAGCCTTGGTGCACACTGCATTAGAATCCCTAGCCGTTGGCCATGCCTAAGGTAGCATTGTTCTGGCAGAATCGTTTACTATCACCACAGTATATATATATATATATATATATATATATATATATATATATATATATATATATATATATATATATATATATATATATATATATATATATATGTGTATATATATATATATATATATATATATATATATATATATATATATATATATATATGCGTGTGTGTGTGTGTGTGTGTGTGTGTATTATATATATATATATATATATATATATATATATATATATATATATATATATATATATATATATATATATATATATATATATATATATATATATATATATATTATTGATATATATATACTGTATATATTATATACTGTATATATTTGTGTATTTGGACAATGTCTCTCAAAGGCAATTCTCACTAATGCCAATTCCTGTATGGCATCTGTAAATTTAAAGCAACACTTTTCCATTTTCCTATATCACTGTGTGTGTTTTAATATTTCACTATTTTCTTTAACAACGGCTGTCTCCAGATACAAGACACGACAGTGACATATGAAGTGTTTTATTACCGATTCACCTAACTGTATTGCTTATATATAATTAAACTTGCATAGCCAAGTTATTTTTTATTACTTTTGATGGTTTCAGGAATTTTTTCAGGTCAAGGTCTTCTCTGCAATACAGATGCCTAGGGCTTCTCTTTAAAAATGGGGGAAGAGTAGTAATTTATTTATTTATTCTTCAGTGTTCCCAAACTGCTCTATGGCAAATTCATCTCCTTGGCTGGGATGCTAGAAAATGAATTGAACCGGGGTTTACAGCGTTCTCTAAATATTGTTACTCTTTTATTCCTCTCTGAACCCCGAAATCGTTACTTTTTCTACCATAAAGGCATAGTGGTGAAAACTGCTTCACTTCTATGGGCTTAGATGACAAATATCCCATAACTTTCAGATCAGCTAAGACTCTTAAGTGCGTTTTGCTGTCCTTCTGTTTTCCTTCTCTCTTGATGCGCTCAGGAAACCAGTTATCCACAGAGGTGTAAGAGAGAGAGAGAACACTTTATTGTGCAAAAAACTAAGAAAGTACAGCACAATAACAGGCCTCTATAATGAGTTGCATTGGCTGTAATATTATGTATACCTTTTCCAGGCTACTGATTACTAGACGAAAGTCATTCATTAGGACTGATACGGTACTCAGGTAGTATTACAAATATGAATTAATTACAAATAGCTGCATTCGTCTTTGGAAGGCTCAAAACTCTTACCAATAAACAGGGCGTACCTTTAGCAGCTTACCTGAGTCGATAGTCTTCATTTCCTGGAGAATCAAGGTTTTTCATTCTTTCATATAAGTAAAGGATTTCAACTATTCAAAGTTGATAATCATTTGTTTAATTTTCTTTTTCAAAATATCCTTGACTTCTCCTATGAAAACTTCTAATTCAAGCAAACTGCAATCAAGTTCCTTAAGAGAAAAGGGATTTATTTGAAAAAAAGTTACAGCTTTAAAAAAGGGTGACTGAAATCCGAAAGACGATGACTGACTGTATATTGAAATCTCCCAGATCTTGGTTTGAAAGGAAACCGGTCATCTACATAAAACTATGCTTATTCCGAAAAGTGACCTTACCCCCTGGGTCAAATTCAGGAATTATACTCCATTTAGCGAGGTATAATATTCTCAGTACAATTTGATAATAAAATTCTCTCTAAGCACGATTAAGAGAGAGAAAGAGGTCGTTGTAACTCCAGTTCATAGTATTATGGGAGAAGACAAGTGA
Organism: Macrobrachium rosenbergii; assembly: GCF_040412425.1. NCBI lineage: Eukaryota > Metazoa > Arthropoda > Malacostraca > Decapoda > Palaemonidae > Macrobrachium > Macrobrachium rosenbergii. The sequence goes on from NC_089759.1 coordinate 18,240,123, forward strand.
AGATCAGGGGATTCTAGATAAGTGGGGACCTTTAGGATGAGTATTTTAAGCAGGTAACGAAAATCCCACATTAGATCTTAAGATCAGGAGCGCATTACATACCTGGAGGTTATCATATTGGAATGGGAAGCTTCAGTTGTGGAGTTTCAGATGCTGTTGCCACCTTCAGAAGCATAGCAAATAGTTTAAAGCATAGACTAAGTCTCAGATCATTGTTAAGAAGCAATAGTCCCGAATGGTAGTAGCCATAGTTGTCCAGTGTTTGACAGCCGTTGTTAATTGAGTCATTCTGCAAGTGATAAGGACTTTTTACTTCAAAAGGTTAATTCTTACCAGACGGAATGTAAGGGATGATAGGGAGAGAATCATGATCTGTTATCCAAAACTTAGATATAAGAAGACTCAAGGGAGAAGAACAGAGGGCTGTTCTTAACCAGTATTTGTTAGTAATGATAGATTTTTCAAAGTGGTATCAAAAGGTTTTTTGGAAAAAGTGGGACATGAGGTGTGAAATGTTACAATAACAACTCAGAAAGTTTCAGTTTCTTCACCCTCGCACGTTCTTTACCACCTATATCCTATGAATATAGATCATGCAACAGTAATCCGCCAATAAGCTTTTTGAGATATAATGAGATTTACACTGATTTACAGGATTTGTTGTCTTCTTTTTTCCATGCTCCTTGGTCACCATGAAAAAACACAAATGTTTTAATACTAATAATTAGCTCTGGAAAATAATGTTGTACATTGCCTTATTTCATTTGTACAAGATAGAACGTTTTCACTGCTGATTATTTCCTAAAAACTGAGATTCATTCTTTCTCCTTCTTCCTTAGCTACTGCCGCAAGATTTTCGCCTAACTTTATACCTTGATAATTGCCTAACCGCTCGTACCCTACCAGATACATCAGATGACAGAAACTATTACATGTTTAGGTTTCTCTTGAACATTGAGAACTAACCTTAGTCCTTCTTTCCCCAGCAATACCAGATAGAAGAAGTAGCGTCTGGGTCGTACGCCCCCATCGCTGGAGACTAAACGGACCGGGCAGAATGCTGACAATGGCGAAGATTAAGAGGACGATTGGAGGTTGGTTAAGTTCTTTAAGTCATTAAAAGAGTAGATATCGTGGTTTATTTCTTTTACCCTTTTGTAACAAATCTTGTTAAAATTTGACACATTTTAACGAGATGAGAAGTCTGTAGATTTTCGGAAATTCTTCTCACTAAGCAATGGTTTAATTTTCGAGTTTGATTTGGGTTACTGGGTTTGCTACAAGAGGTCAGAATTGTTACCGGGTTAAATCAAACCATTGCTGATTCGCAGTTCATTATGGAATCATAAAGATATGAACAATCACATGAACAACAGGTTGAGGAATTTTCAGCAGTGTGCTGTCTTTAGTAATAGAACTTAGTTCGCCTTATTTTTGGTCTCGTTATTTAATAGCCTGGTTTTTCTTTAACAAGGTCTCGAGTTCCTCTCGGTTGATTTTTATTACCGTACACACATGCTATTTAGTATGTTATCTATTTGCTATTAGATGTCCGTTATCCGAATTTTACTTTTATGAATGTTTGTTAATTCTGCGCTCCGGTTTCCCTACTTTTTCGTATACTGGCTATTTAGCGCTCTGTTATTTGCTATCTGCTGTTTGGCATATCTTTGATTTAAAACTCAACGAGTATACCACAAGATTTTTTAGGCTTTTTTTAGAAGTATCGAATTTCAAAAGATGGCAGTCAGTCATTACCTTAAGACCTAAAAGCTGTGGCATGAAAATGAACGAAGGAGTAAAGGTCCTTTTTCCTTCGTTTATCATTGGTCCTTATTCCACCAGTTCTGAAGAAAGAATAGAATCTTCTCAGTAGGAAATCGCGAGGCACTGATAATCAGCCCTTGCTGCTTCTTTCACCATTGTTATCCACAGGTCAAGAGCGTCATCTGGGCGTATTCTCATGATGCTCTTCCTTTGGCATGTATATTGTCTGACAATGGAGCCGTTCATTCATTTCATGAGTCATGGGTGACTGAGATATCATTTTTCTATTAGGTTTTACGTCTGTTACATCCGTGTGGATGTTTTCTCGTCTATTCTATAGCTCCTCTGTATCATGAGCACATAACTACATTGAAACTTCTATCTCTCTTAAAGTTTGATTTTCATTATTCTTCAGATACTACATTGTATAATCGTAATGAAAAATTTTCAAAATCGGTTTTTTTTTCATATTTTTTTTTATCAGGATACGAGGGCGATGTCCATGAAAAGTGCTATTTTGCTAGCCTGTTCAGTCAGATCTTTTCGTTATTTCGAATAGCAAAGAATGCCGTAAAGTTTTTCAACTCATATTCTCATATAATCTTTGAAAAATAAGACGTTCAAGAGGACTGTTCTTTGTACCCACGATTAAGCAATATTTTTACATTTCATAAATTGCTATGAAAAAGTTTTTGTGCTTCTAAAGTTGCCTTGTCGATGATTTGGTTCGCCAAATGATATTCCGATTTATTAGAAGATTGGTAGCATATATTAAAATTGAAATCCTAGGAGATATATCTTTGTGGTGAACGACGAAAAATGGTACTTTTGTTTCAAGTTCCTGCTCAGACATTTAGGGGATAGCCTTATGAACGTTTATCCTTCTTTAATATTCAAGACATCAAAATGTGAATATCATATATTAAAATCTGGACTTGTAAAAATACAAATCTGCAATGCCGCTGATGAATGTATAGCTAGGTACAGTTCTGTTTGTAACATAAAATCTATGGCAGCTTACCAACTTAACTGGATGCTTATATGCTCAGGAAACCCCATTACCAGACCACTTTATATGAAAAAAGAGATAAAGTACCCTAAAATCTGTGAAGTCTATCCATCTTGTTAGCTGGATGAGAGTTCACCTATATCAATGAAGGCTTCTCGGAGCATTCACTGAAGTCTATCAGATTGCTTTGAGTTTCAAGTTAAGCATCGGGGTGTTTCTCTGAAAGACTTAATGTCATGCATGCAAGGATATACCAGAATTATGCAAAATGTCCTTCTTTAATCTGCACTTAACACTGTATGCATTTGTCTTATATCAGGAAATCAGTTGCCTTGCTGAAGACAGCACTGTGGACAGACAGAAGACTCCTTTAGTACAGATGCAAACTTCAGTCACTATGAGAGATGTTTCTGAAAATTTATGTCTGCCAAATACTTAACGGACAGAAAAGCCTTCATGTTCTAGAATCATGTCTTGCTAGGTAAGACTACAAACCCTGAAATTCTTAAATAATAAAGCAAGCCCCATGAGCAAAAAATAATCTAAACAAAACATGAAAATCCTTACAATTGTGGTCTTCAGGTTTTTGCTTTGAAAGGAAAGTTATGAGCTTCATGATTAGTGTTATGATATTAGAGAAGCAATGTTATTTACGAAAAAGAATAAATTTTGGTTAAAATAAATGGGAAGTCTTTTCGTAATTACTGGAGTTCTAGGTGGCTGCAAGGAACAAGCCATCAAACTGAATCCCAGTTGTATGACAAGATTATGGCTTCCCGTGCCTAGAATAAATGGGTTCTAAATCCTGTAGGTATCAAGACATCATAAAAATAAGAAGCTTCTGGGTATGCAATTCTCCAAGCTATTTTGCTCAAATAAGGGAGACAGACTTTTACTCAGACACCACGAAGTCTATGCTTTAGCCAGGGTCAAATTGTTCCTCAATATTTGGAAATTTTGAAAGCACGCAGAAGTATCCATATGTAGACGTGTTCTATCTGTGTAATGCTGGCAGTACTGTGTCTAGAAAAGCCAGTGCTATGTACTGGGGGAAGTAAGCAATGAGACAAAACTGTCAGTCCAGAAAGTGCACCAGACCTCAAATACTCGTAATTATGCAGAGTCTGATGTTGCATAGGGGCGACTGGAGGTTCAGGAATCTAGGATAGCAAGAAAACATCTCATAAATCTTAGGCTGCTTAATCCACTGGTGCTCTAGGACCTCTGCAGAAGCTCTTGGGTTGCCAGTGTAAGGTAATAATTTCCTTGTGTTTCATAACACTTCAGTAAGAACCCTTAATCCACCAACAGAATTTGGAAGACCTCTGTCGGTCAAGTTTTCTGTTGCAATATTAGAAATGCTTGTTATTTGTCATAGTAAACTACAAGGATGTGGGGCTAACAGTAATGTATGTCAAGTCTCATTATAAAACATGGAATATCAACAACAATGCTTTCGGACTTTAGGAACCCTGAAAGAGAAATAAGGTACCTGTAAAAGATTAATTCAGCAATGACTAGTCATTATGTCCTGTAGAATTCATACTGGACAGCTGATAAAATATTGTGGTATTGTAGATTTATTAGAAAGGCAACGTCAAGGAAAAATATATCAATGATAAGCAGATATCATTCAACAGAGGCTTGAATGTCAGTCACCCAGTTCAAAGATGGTCTCTTTTAACAAAAACAAATTATGGAATAGAATAAGTGAATGAAAACAAGAGACTCTAACTGCAGTGAAAATCTATTGAAGACTTTAACAATAGAAGACAACAATAATGACTAATATCAGTGTCGCAATAGATTTGATTGTTATCACGACGTCAATACATAAAACTTTATACATTAAGGACTTCGGTATCTTACTGGTAGCAGTTATGAAAAATCACAGAAGCACAAATTGCACGTTATGTCAAAGAAACGATGATGAACAAAAGATCTCGTGCATTTCTTGAATCCACACGGCACTCGGAAAATGTTTGTGAATACCTTCAAGTCAATAACACAAACAATAGTTCCAATGTTTTCTTCAGTGATTTTCAGCATATAAATATAAAGCTCACTCTCTGATAAATATAAAAAAAATCAAAGCATCACACACATGGTCTGCAAAGTATTTAGAATCAAAACAGCAACAACATTTTAACATTTTGGCATTTGTTCACTTTCCAAGAGTTAAACTGTCCTTCAGCTTCGAACTCTTACGGTGTATTAAGGCAGGTCATTCTTTCACAGAAATGGGTGGATTTGGGTAACTCAGTCTGATGACTTACAAGGCCCGGTCTTGCCTTTTCTCTCCAACTGGTACTTCTGCAAAATAAGATAGGAGGTTTAACGTCAGCTTATTATAGTCAGCTTTTCGTGTATCTGGGTTCACTCATGAGAACACCCAGCTAGAAAACAAGCATTAAAGACTTGAATCTGTATCCAGCCAAATATCAATGCCTAGAAGTATAATATAACAGAATTACCACTTGTGACACCTTTGTGTGTTTTTGAGAATACTGCCCTATCAACTGATGAAAAAATCTTCAAAAAAAAAAAAAACTAACTGTGATCGACTCAATCTTGCATGAGTAGCTGTGCAGAACTGTTTCCAATTTTATTTTGTTCATAGTAAATGCTTCACTGAAAATTCCATTGAAGTTACTTCATTTACAAAACTGAAGTGCAAGCTCCAGCCGATGTTAGGAAGTTTTCTGCCCCAAAAACTCAGAAACTATGGTATTCAGAAGCACAGCTTGAATCTCAATCTCAGTTATTTGACACAAAGCGTCCATACGAAGAGCCCACCACATGTTTAACTTTTCACTCACTTGTCTGAGGTAAAACTTACCATACTTATGATGCAAGCCAGGACAAAGGCTCTCCTGGGGACATCGAGGACTCTCGGAAATGTCACCAACAGGCGTCCGTTATTGACAAGGATTGTTCCTATATCGTGTGGTGACGTCACGGGGACAATCTGTTATGAAAGACCGATAGATATGCAAATGAATAAACAACAAAGTAGACAAACACGACAGAGAGAAGCATGCCACTAGCAGAGTGACAGTGATGAGGGCACCCTCATAAATGAAATTCGGCACATCAGGCTATTCGCAAACATTTGAATAACAACAGGACTTAATCATTTTGTTACCTATTCTAATTAAGTAAACAGCAGTTCTGTGGATGAAAAAACCCGTACAAGTAATGCTACAGCAGTAAAATCTGAGGAAACGCAGGCAGACAAACACAAATCCTGACTTAAATTAAATCAGAGGACAAAGCACGCACAAGAAAAGCAATTGGAGCAATACCATATGGCCTTTGTTTTTTTCTGAGCATATCAGTATCCACTTAGCCAGGTTTGATTGCAGTATTGTTAAGGCCACAATTTTGCCTTCTATTTCATCACGAATATTTCACCACTTCATGCAGATGGATTCTATGTAAGTATGTAAGTCTCCTGAGTGTTTCTAAACACTTTAAGCTTAGTTCTGCGAAAGGTGTCTTCGCAAGTAGCAGGAATGTCAGAGACTACATAGCAGTAATGAGCACAAAGAATATCTAAAATCGAAAGCGTTAAATCAGAGATGACACCAATTCTAGATTTAATTCTACTACTCATTAATCTTAAATAATTTAGGTATATAAAATTAACTTCGGCATATCAAATAAAGAGCCCCCTATATCCTATAATCGACAAAGAACTTAACTGCCAAGCGAATACCTTATTTCAAGTCTGGAAGAAAGAAATTTATTGCATGAAGAGAAAAATACCAGTATTCAGATCCAGGAGAGAACTGAATCGCAGAGATCTGGAAATACCTCGTTCATGTAAACATGCCTAGCAAAACAAGATTTGTATAGAGGGTTGCAGTAGTCCTGATTGCAACAGTTAAAGGCTAGTCTCCATCCTTGTATTCATTTTTAATACTGCCTGAAACCTGAAAAATTTATCTGAAGCGATTATAGATCAAAGGAGTTACATCCAAAGTAACCTTGGCAGTGGAGATAAGTCTGAACTTATTCAGATTTCTTTTATTGCTCCTTTTGATTTAGTTAGGTATAAGCCTCTGATATTCAAACTTTGAAACTTAATTTTCAGAGGCTATGCTCATACTCATATTCACAATCTAAGTGCCCAGTAACAAAGAGTTGTTGACGATATTTTTGTGAGTACCTGTATAGTCCTATTTTGTCCGGTGCTTGACAAGGCAGTTGACAAGGCAGTGTTCCCATACTTTTCAGGTCTTCTTTTTCCTCTTCTAGTGACATGGCAATTGGCCTTAAAGATAAGAAAATAAAGTATGCAAACAATGTTACTCTTATTCCAGTTAAATACTGTTCCTAATTTCTGAATGAAGTTGCTTCTAGGCTTTTCAGCGATATGGAAATGCCATGCAATGAACTCCAACGAAACTATGACATTGATTTTTTGATATTGCACTTTTGACAATTTCTTGATGGGCTTTGTGCAATCAACACTGTTCTTGTTGATTCTGGGTATTTAACGATGCTTGGAGCTACCTTCAACTCTAAGCTTTAGTGGTCAAGTCATTTAGGAAAATACAACATCTAATGCTGTTAAAAGAAAAGGCATTATTTGCAATGCAGCCTCTCTGGATCTTCATTCTGACAGGACTCCTCAAAGTACTGGTTTCCTTTTCCTCTACGTAAAGGTAAAATATAGCTTAGGTCATCGTGGAAGATATCTTATTTAGTCGTCTTCCATGAGTTCACTGCCAAAGAGAAACTCCCACTAGCCCCTTTAGAGCTTGAATATCAAGAACATGTTGCCTGCTTTGGAGGGCTTCTTTATCCTAAGTAGCCACAATGTCACACTACCAGTGCCAGAAATCTTTTATTTTTTTACACTGTAAAACTGCGGAACAGTCTTCTTGACAGTATTACTGATGTAAATTGCTGGTATATCGTAGTATTTATTATTGTTTTCTCTCCGTTTTTTATCTTTTCACGTGAGGGCATTGCGTTCTGTGGAAGCCTGCTTTGAATATCAGTGGCCTTATTGGCGCATTCCATATGATTTTTTGCTCATGAATATTATCATGGCTACCAGTGTGCTAATATAATAATAATAATAATAAAAAAAAAATGAATGTAATATAGGAACAGGGTCGAGACGGTAAGCCCTGACCCTGAGGACATTACGTACTTTCCTGAAGCTCGTCCCAAGTTACCTTCATTCTAGACAATGCAGTGTGATACAATGCTAAGAGATTCTGAAATGCCTGAACGTTCAAAAGTACCATTTCGCATGAGGTGCGCGGGAGGCATTTTTACATTCCTAGGAAACAGATATAAAGTGCTTCATATAAAATCTTCTTTAAAATCAAGCTCAGGCCTCAGCTGCATGTTATTTGATTTACGTTACACAGTACATTTATTCATGTAATCTCATGGTAAAAACATTTTCTAAACAGATTGGTGTTACCGTATCCGATTTGTTTATGGTTATTGTTTTTGTAGACAGTAATATACACGCTGATCATTTGAGGGTGTTATATTCATTCCCTTGCATCAGTACTAAGGTGCAGTTTTGCTGTAATTATTTCATGATGTTTCATAAAGGAGGCTGAAGGAAAAGCAATTAGCCTTACAAATAAAAGACGTGCCAGACCAACAACAATAATCATCTATGGGCCTTAACGATGGTGGCTTCCCTCAAGTGTGGCAACTTAATCCATTTGACTAAACTTCCTCATGAAAACAGCATAGTAATTCTTACTAAAATCAGCAAAGAAAAAGAAGCCAGAATTATGCAGATTACCAGGTAATACCAGGTATTCCATAGTAATGAAACTGAATTAGTAATTTTAATTAAATTCGCCGTGATTACTTAATACAAAACAAGTGTATCACAGTAGCTCAGAATTACTAATATTACTAAAACAATATATGCCAAAGACACCCAGATTTCCAGAATTTACATTTTGTCGAAATTCCTTAATAAAATCAGGTAAATAACAAGACGACTAAAAGTTACCTTAAATGATATAAGAAAGACTGACAGAGCAATTGACTGCAATTGAATTCTCTAAAATTCACCCGTAAAATTAGGTTTACCAAAGCAGTCTAGCTTGTAACTGCTTAAGAAAATCAGGTATAAACACAAAAAAGTGAAAACTGTTAAGATTTCTATACAAAATAAGCATAAAGAAATTGGCAATAACTTTATAACACCTTGATATATATATATATATATATATATATATATATATATATATATATATATATATATATATATATATATATATATATATATATATATATATATATATATATATATATATATATATACATATATATAATATACATGTATAATGCATATATACAGTATATGCATATATATATATATATATATATATATATATATATATATATATATATGTATATATATATATATATATATATATATATATATATATATATATATATATATATAATATATGTATATATATATTGTCAAATTCACCTTATTGCCATGGAAGCCCCATTACTTTATTTACTACGGTAATTCAAACACTTTGGATGGCGTCGGTGTACCCGACCTTAAAAAGTCATTTTGGAAATTTACCTTTCCACCTATCACTACTTTATATAGCATCCGGTACGCCCTTTGTAGCTGCAGTTGAATAATTTATCTTTGAAATGACGATTGTCCGGAATGGGAACGCATTCCAGTGTACCTGCTTATCAACCTTAAAACCTCTAGAAATTCCTTCACAGCCGTAATTGTTAAATTGCAGCTGCTGTTACCCCATAAAACCAAATTACCAGCCATGACTGCATAGTGAAACTCATCATTCCATGTCAGCCATAACTGCCTCCCAAAATCGTGTAGTCTACTTGAGTCAAGATCTACTTAGATTTTTATGTCAAAGTCAGTTTCTCTTCAACTATGAATTTTCCTTTTATAATCTGCATAGAAATGGTCAAAGTTTTCAATTCAAGTGACTTTTGTGATTTCCCTTGTTGTATGTTCTGAATCCTTCGTGCCGTCTGACTCTTAATATTTTCCTTAAAGCATTATTCTCAAATCGACAAAGGTTTTCCTATATAGTTCCATAGTCATACCTTGTACATCTTAGCTGAAACTTCCTCACAATATGAGTCAAAAAATTGCGTTTTATATATAAAAGCTTCAAATAAACTACATAACAAAATCGACCTTTGAAGCAAACGACACAAGAAATATTCCACAATTAAAGGAAAATATTTTCAGTTCAACTGCCTTCATGAAAAGGGTCCCACAAACGAATGAAACTAAAAAAAAAAAGTCACATTAGACTAATAAAAATCAAACTTAATCAACATCACCTCATAAAATCGATCCCAGAGACAAAATCCGTCGTATATTGCGTTGATGGTGCAGATCCGGTCGCTGGAGAGTGACTTTAGCTCAAATCCTCTGGCGATGCTTCCAGCCATCGTCCCCAGCGTCAGGTCTGGAAGAATCTTCACGTCCCCTTCCTATAAGAAAAGATCTTTAATTAAACCTAGGCATTTGGAGAGCCTGCAGAGATGAATGATTATATCAGGGCCGTCGAAGTTGTTTAGTCTGAGGGCCGCTCTTGAAAAACAAAGTCACAGGGGTCACCCGTGTATGTATGTATGTATGTATGTATGTATGTATGTATGTATGTATGTATGTATATAAAGAGAGAAACATACTTTTACTAATTTTTCTCTAGCCGGCCACTTTCAAAATCAAACGGGCCACTTTTGGCCCACGGGCATAGGGGGTTGGACGGCCCTGGATTATATCTTTCGAATATAACTTGCTGCCGAATTTTCTCTGAACAAGAATGGCCATTTATTTTGTTATTTTTCTAATTTTGATAATATTCATACGGAGCAGATCTCATAGGCCATATATGAACAAGGAAAATGAGTAGCGGAAAGTAAGAAATTAATAATAAATGATCAAGTAACTGACAGATAAATATCGCAAATACATAACCAGCAATTTAAACAAAGAAATCATCATCATGAATAACAATGAAAGACCTGTTGTACTAGGAAAACCAAATCGATAAAAACAAAGCTTCATGTATAATAAGCATAATAAATGATAATTGACACAATAATGAAGTTCAAACAACTCTCTCGTAGACCCATTCTCTTTTAATCATTTTGTTGTGCATTTCTCAGTAGTTGTATTCAGACATATTCGTGATCAAAATTGCACTTAATTCTTTTATTAGCATTTACAGCAATCGTACTTTTAAAAAAAAATTTGCCTTCACAGAACTGGTAAAAAACAGGTATTGCTATTTTCACACCGAATAGTATACAAATTTTATTTTATTTTTTTTATTTAAGCCTTGCAGGGGTTCCCAACCTTACTGTTCTTCTGTGCCCCTTGGGCATTTTTATAGATTCCTGTGTACCCCTAAAAATTGACGATGAATAAGAAAAACAATGAAATTGGTATTGTGATATAATTTTGTTATAAAATCTGTTTGTGTAGAGTAAAGCTTTGCTTACTAAAATGAAATTAAAACACAATAAAGAAAGACACGACATTGTGCAATCTCAATGCAGATTACATCACGTATTGAGCAGTACTGGCTATTCTCTCAGATCCAGTGCACCACTGGGGGTACATGTACCCCAGGTAGGGAACCCCTGATCTAAGGCATCCTGTTTAGATCCTTAAAGAAAGCATATTTTGTTTTTTTTACGCAGGTGTTATAAGCTCTTTCTTTCAAAATAGTCTAAGGTAATACGGTTGTTGTTTTATGCAAACTTTCTGCAAGGTATTATCATAGTTCGTAATTCCGTTAACCCTACATTTTGGGCCATTACCTGTAATTTTTTTAAATTCTCCATATAATTAATGATTAGTCAAGCATAAAATTACCTTTCCAGATGGACTTAACTAACGTATCCCATGAGTCTCAAGGAATTAGTTACGTGGAACAAAAGTATTCAAGGGGTATCAGTTACTTAATTAGTATTATTCAACTGACTATTATTCACAGAACAAAATCATAATTAGGTCTAAGCTAGCTCAAGCATCGATCGCCAAAGTCAGAAATAGCATCAGTAATTCAGCGATAATTACGTCATTTTCCTCCAACAGCCGAGGAATAGGGTTAAAATGACTGTAATTTTGATGCTTTCCAAGAAAATAAGACGATTTAGAAGTCTGTTACCTAAGTGTTACCTTCTTCTTTTTTTTAACTATTTGCATCGCTCGTTATAAATAATTGTCATCGCTGATTTTAAGCCTATTATTATATTTTTTGTTCCTTTTAGGTTTCTCTTTTCAATTGTAAATCATTTCCTTTTAACTCTGTTTGCATCACTTGGTATTAATAACCGGAATAGTTGATTTAGAAGTCTGTTACCCAAGTGTTACCATCTTTTTTTTTTTTAACTATTTGCATCACTTGTTATAAATAATTGTCCTCGCTGATTTTAAGTTTAAGCCTATTATATTTTTTTGTTTGTTTTAGGTTTCTCTTTTTAATTGTAAATCATTTCCTTTTAACTCTGTTTGCATCACTGGGTATCAATAACTGCAATAACTGATTTTAAGCCTGTTATATTTTTTGAGTTTTTTTAAGTTTCTCTTGTCAATTGTAAATGATTTCCTTTTGACTGTTTGCATCGCTGGGTATTAATAACTGCAGTAACTGATTTTAAGCCTGTTATATTTCTTAATTTCTTTTAGGTTTCTCTTTTCTGTTGTAAGTGATTTCCTTTTGACTCTGTTTGCTTCAGTGGGTATTAATAACTGCAGTAACTAATTTTAAGCCTGTTATATTTCTTAATTTCTTTTAAGTTTCTCTTTTCTATTATAAATCATTTCCTTTTAACTCTGTTGGCATCACTGGGTATTAATAACTGCAATAACTGATTTTAAGCCTGTTATATTTCTTAATTTCTTTTAGGTTTCTCTTTTTAATTATAAATAATTTCCTTGTGTTTCCAGCTCAAGCTACTCTGAACTAGATTTCGTTAAGTCAATTAGTCTTGCCCTCATGCCCTCATTTCTATCGTGAGATATTCCAGCGAGGAATGATAAGCTATTCCACACTGGAATGTTAGCCGAGGCATCCCAGATAGGAATGGCAATTAATTCATAAATAAAAATGATGACTGTTATATTGGAAATATGAGTAACAATAACTGGTATCAGGAATATGAATAATAATTGACGTTTCATAGATTAGAGTGCTAAATAATTAATGTGTCCTACGCTCCGTGCGAATGATAAGCGAAGTACCCGCCATGGGAGCGACTATCGATGTATTCCAGATCTGGGTCACACTTGTTGATTTAGTCATTCAAGGGGGTTCTTACTAAGCCAGGTATCAATATTTACTTGAGAACTAATCATTTAAGTGGTCGAGTTTTAGTTAAATTCCGAGATCATATGACAAATGTATAGTATACATTCCTGCTTTAAGGCACTGTGATTCGTTTAACTATACACAAGCTAACTTTGAATGTTCTGACGAACTGTTAAAGATCAATGTTAGACTTACACCCTAAAGGAGCAATAGACCTACTACTTAAAGATGGAAGATTGTACGATTCAGAAAAAGAAACAGAAGTAGGAAGAGAATTCCAAAGCTTTGCAGTGGAGGAGAGGAAGCGATTTAATGTTTAAGGTAGTGAAACGAGGGTGTTGGCGTGGCTGGACAGCAAGATAAAGAGATCAGAAAATGAAGGAAATGAAACAGAAGGATCGAAAGGTGGATAGCAAGATGGAAAGGAAGGAAGAGAGAATGGAGGTAAAGTGAAAAGCTAAAAAGTGTGTGCAGGGAGAGGAAAGAAATTAGAGTCAATGTAAGTAAATCTGAATAAGTTACACAGTGTTGATTATCCTAATTTCAGGTCCATATTTCTCAGGTAGCGTGATTTAGAAATTCTATTGCTCGCAGCTTCAGAGAAGGTGTATTATTATTGTTCATTATTTTTTTACGGATGTTCTTAAATTAACGGTGGCTTTAAATCAAATGTGACCTTCGAACCTCCTGAAAATCATTCATGGTATATTTTCTTTTTCTGTAAAGGAAAACTATTGAAATGGCTATTTGTCTGTTCGTCCGCACTGGCCTCCCTCAAGTCTTAAAAACTACCAAGGCTAGAGGGCTGAAAATTGGTATGTTGATCATCCTCCCCCCAATCATTAAATATACCAAATTGCAGCACTCTAGCCTCAGTAGTTTTTATTTTATTTAAGGTTAAAGTTAGCCATAATCGTGCCTCTGGCAACTATATAGGACAGGCCACCACTGGGCCGTGGTTAAAGTTTCCTGGGCCACGGCTCATACAGCTTTATACCGAGACCAACGAAAGGTAGGTCTGTCGCCGGTGGCCTTGATTATACGCTGTACAGAAAACTCGATTGCGCCGAAGAAACTTCGGAGCATTTTTTACTTATTTAATATTTGTCCTATTCTTATTCCATGACTTCTTCTAAAGTGAACAGATTTTCTCATTCCTCCTTGTAAGAGACTTCCCACTCATTCCTTCTGTGTTTTGAGATACACTTGTCTTTAGATGAAAAATGGCCAAGAAGCTATTTAAACCAATCTTGACTTTATAGTAGATAGACTTCTGTGTCACTCTTAAAATCTCAATTATGGTAAAGAGAAGGTAACTTTGTTAACTTTAGCACTATATTAGTAACGATAAGGTTTTTTTTTTACGGGAACATTTTAATATTATGCCAATCATTCATGTATTTCAAAATCATTTGACTTTATCTTTATCCATCTTATTTTGAACTAAATTAAGAAGAGAGTAACAAAAGACACTCGGCTATGTACATATATCCGCAACCAGTTCTCTAACATATTAGCCTCGGTAATAAAAGTAGAATTGTTAAAGAAATGCTGGTAAGATGGAGGGTAAAGGGTATGTCATATAAATTATGTCAACAGTTACTTGGCTTGCATAATTCTAGGGCAATATTACGGTTTTGCAACTTCAGTAAGCTCTAGAGACTAGCCAGAAAACATAATAAAACAGAAGTTTAAGAGCTGCAATAGACCATTTTATGCCGATTTATGAATAAAACATAACTTAATGAATTCAGAAATTCATGAATAAATGTTTATAAAGGCTTAACAGATGCTACAGGTGTAAAGCTTATTCACAGCTGTGTGTGAACTCAGAGAAATAATTTACAGCACCTGCTATAAGACAAACAAATATTAAAAATATACCTTGAATGATTTTCAGGAGGTTCGAAGGTCACATTTGATTTAAAGCCACCGCTAATTTAAGAACAGCAGTAAAAAAATAATGAACAATGTTAATACACCTTCTCTAAAGCTGCGAGCAATAGAATTCTTAAATCACGCGACTTGAGAAACATGGACCTGAAATGAGGATAATCAACACTGTGTAGCTTATTCAAATTTACTACCGTTAATACAAAATAATCAACAAACAAAATCAAGAATGAAACTGTCTTTTAAGCAGATTCAACTGAAAGATAAACAGTTCACAAAATTAACTATATCAGGTTATACGCAAATGTGCAAGATAAATAAATACGAAAGATAAATAGACTCACAAAATCATTTGCACTGCAACAGACTGCTTGTTCGTAAGTCTGGATCACGAGAATCGGTTCCTTCGAAGAGGTAAACATCTTGAAGGCGATGCCAGGTCCCTTGGGCACTTCACAGCCACAGCAGTTCGTGTCAGATCGCAAAGAGGCAAAGTACAGCAGTGTGCTCTTGGTGTCACTCACGGTGTAACATCCGTCTGAAATAACAATGGAAGGAATTACAAGTCGAATGAGAGGTGTAGCCTCTAGTTTGAATATATACAAAGTGGTAATATATTTCATTAATGTCAAAAGGAAAGAAGCCTCTATCTGAAAAGTCAGAGGAGAGGTATGGCGTCCCTTAGAAAAATCAGGAGAGACGCAGCCTCCATCTAGTAATAAAAAAAAAAATCGAAACAGGAATGTGGCATTGATCTGAAATTGCCAGAAGAGATCTGAAAGATTCGTAAGAAATGAAACAAGTAAAAATTAAGCCGAAGTTTCTTCGGCGCAATCGATTTTTCTGTACAGCCGCTACAGCGTATAATCAAGGCCACCGATAATAGATCTATCTTTTTCTGGTCCCTGTATAAGGCTGTATGAGCCGCAGCCCATCAAACTTTAACCACGGCCCGGTGGTGGTCTATCCTATATCGTTGCCAGAAGCACGATTATGGCTAACTTTAACCTTAAATAAAATAAAAGCTACTGAGGTTAGAGGGCTGCAATTTGGTATGTTTGATGATTGGAGGATGGATGATCAACATGTCAATTTGCAGACCTCTAGCCTCAGTAGTTTTAAGATCTGAGGGCGGACGGAAAAAGTGCGTACAGAAAAAGTACGGACAGAATACAGTGTGGACGGACAGACAAAGCCAGCACAATAGTTTTCTTTTACAGAAAACTAAAAAGGGTAGATCTACTTGTCATTTAGGCCCCCAGTTGAAATCTCAGCTATGAACATCTTTAGGTGATCCAGTTATCAAGAATTTTAGTGGCTGTAATTTGCTTAAACGATTTCAATTACGTAAAGGTACACACTCACATATACACATAGACACACACTATCATATATATATATATATATATATATATATATATATATATATATATATATATATATATATATATATATACATACAGTATATATGTATATATATCGATAGTTTTATCCTTAGTATACACGTGACTTTGATATTCTTTCAAATATTAAGCCACAGCTTACACGTAAATGGAATTTTATATAATATGCGCATCTTCCCCGGGCAGGATTCGAACCTAAAGTATGTCTTTGGGGTTTGACATAAAAGCGAAATTTTCTAGATAGCTGAAGGGATAGAAGATAATGGCAAAGAAAAGTTTGCGTATGTCAGTACTGAATGCAGTAATGAAACATTTTGAATAAACGTCTCGATTGATCTTTTCTAACTGTGTTTGTGTGTGAGAGAGAGAGAGAGAGAGAGAGAGAGAGAGAGAGAGAGAGAGAACAAGCAACCTTCAAAAGACACGGACTTTCTATTGATAATCGTTTTGAGTAAACCTTCGCGAGTGCTCCTGCTGGCAGTCTTTCATTATCAGTATTCGCTGTTTGCACACAGACTAATAACTCGTAACCATGGTAACAGTTATTTGTCATCAACAATACCTCGAAACTGAGCCGTGACCACAGACACAGACCAATTTATCTTATTGAACACTGATGAGTGTTATAGCGACGTAACGGTACTTGAATAATGTTCTAAATCGATATTCATTTATTATATTAGTCTGTGTTTATTATATTCTTGTGTGGCTTCCTGTACCTGAACTCTCCTAAACTTCTCTTAAAGAGAACGGGTCTATTGCATTCCATTTCGTATAATCTATTTCCTTTAGATAGTTCTTAGAGGAGGTCACTGCTTTTCCTAAGCCGTTGTTTTTCCATTAGTTTTAGGTTGTGGTTGTATAGTTGTATACAAGGTCACTCTTACTCATCCTTAAGGTAGGGGAGAAATTAGATCACTGATTCCAAATCCCCTATTTTCCCTGTATTTCTTTTTTTAAAAAGAGGTTGATAGATAACGTCACTTTTATTCGCCCTTTCTCTTCCTTTCCTTCAGGTCAGGGCGAGATAAAGCCACAAATATCGCTAATCTCATATTTCATCTATATTCCCTTTGTGCTGTTTAGATATGGTCACCATTATGTGTAAACTCGTTATTCACATTTCTTCAGTTTGAGGCATTTGTTGTATTATTTTCTTTAAGTAGCTGTCAGTAATGGTCACCCTTATTAGTATTTTTTCTTTCATTTCTCCAGGTCGAAGCTAGGTCATTCACAATCCTAATCCCTCATCCTTCCTGTATTCCCTTCAGGTAGGGGTCAAACAGGGTCAACTTTATTCCTGGTCTCCCATTTTTCATTCTTTCCTGTGAGTTGGTCTTTATCCTAATATCCTAGGTTTTCCTTCTTTCTTCCAGGTAGAGGTCAGATAAAGTCATTTTTTTTATTCCTTGGTGCTGGACCTTTAAAAGGTCGCCTTGTTCCTTTGACACTACTTTTTTTTCAGGGCCTTAGATGAGATGGCATTTTATATTTCCATTTGGTATCTTTGCTTCAGATCGAGCTCTTCTTCTTCTTCTTCTTTTGACGTGCTTTTATTCCCATTTTTGTATGGGGTAAGCACGATGCCTTCTTTTGAAGGACTTTTTGATTTGGCTTTGGGGTAGACCTGTGGTCTCGATCGGCTGCCCTGCCTGACATCGCTTAGACCCCGGTACGTATGTTTCATGTATCATACCCGACCCAACGCCCTTTCTTCCAGGCAGCGAGAAGTTATTGCGCGGGTATGGCGAGAGTTCGAGACGTGTGAGATGTTTGTTATGTTTTTAGAAGGTGTTGTAGTGGCTTTGTTTTGTGTGTGTATTTAGTCTGTAACATCCATTTGCTTTTTAAGCAAACCTATCCGTTGATTACATATATAATCCCGGGATGTCTACACGGATAGCAAAGTGTCTGCCTCTCTGCTAAGCAGGACAAAGTCGTTTATACACTTCTCTAGAAGAGCTGGTTGTAGCCAACGTCAGTCTCTTGTTAATCCATTTTACTTCGAAGTAAATGTAAGATTATTTATTTATCTATTTACCTATTTATTCTTTTACTTATTTATATATCTATTTTGTTATCTATTCAATCGTTCATTTTCAAAAGGGATTTTCGCAGCACAGCAACGCAATATGCTTGAATGCTCCTAGCAATTTTTTCTCCGTCAGTGATAACCGCCAACAATGGATTCAATATTATTACGCGTCATGTTTCTCCGACCACACATTATAGAGCCAGCTAATATCAGGTATCAATAACATTCATGTCGCTCCTGTCGAATACAAGGCAGTAATAAATTAAATGTAAGTAGTTATCGGTTACTTATCGATGTTGCTGCTTTAGTGCGGTTATATTGAGGTTATATAACTGAGGATCATCTTATTGACTAAACTGAGACGAAGCAAAGCGCAGTGGGATTTTGAGTAATATTATTATTATTATTATTATTATTATTGTTATTATTATTATTATTATTATTATTTAGAACATGAACCCTATTCCTATGGAACAAGCCCACAGGGGCCACTGACTTGAAATTCAAGCTTCCAAAGAATATGGTGTTCATTTGAATGAAGTAACAGAAGGTCATAGAATATACAGAGAGAATGGACCAGTTATTAGAAAAGAAAAGATAAATGAACAAATCACTAACTAAACAGATAAAGATGTAGGTAAATTATCAAAATGCAAAGAGAATTGTTTCATGGTTGTAGTGCTTCGATGCAAGAAGCTGCGGGTGAAAATGAGACCTGAATTTTGTGAATGTTTAGGTGGGTGACTGACTGTCGACATTTCTGTGGCATATCACTGGGTGGCTATCCATTCACGTTTTAGATTAAGCCAGCTTTGTGCTTGGCACGGGCACTTGCTCTAGGGCAGCCTGTAAACATAAGTAACCTTTGATATCGATAGTTTGTTAGTGAAACTACCCTAGTCAAGTTACAGAAGCCGATATCACTGATAATCCAATTCTTGATCTGTACGTTTGTTTTATGAATCGTCACGCGATTGTTAAAACTGATACTTTCCCGCATTTTACCTTCGTTTCTGATTCTTAATCTGACTTTGTCCTGTTCTCAATATTATGGGAAATTTTGAATTAGTGAAAAAAATATATATGTTAAGATACATACATACATACATACACACACACACACACACACACACACACACACACACACACATATATATATATATATATATATATATATATATATATATATATATATATATATATATAAGAGAGAGAGAGAGAGAGAGAGATAAATATACATATATATATATATATATATATATATATATATATATATATATATATATATATATATATGTCTGTGTGTGTGTAAGTGTGTGTGTAAAATTTGCTTTTGGGTCATAAGAGCAGTGGGGAGCGCTTGGGGAGCAAGAAGGGTAGAAAGAGGGAGTAATAATAATTTTTTCCAGTGCATAAACAGAAATATGATAGATCCTACTCTAATAATCATAGGGTCGTAACTCTACTCAGTATCCCAGGACAGGTGTATGATGGGTATTTGATTGACAGAGTACTAGTTATGAGACTGTTATGTGAGAAGTTTCAAGGTAAAGGAAAAAAGTTGCATGTGGCACAATTGGACGTAGAAAAAAAACGTTTGACAGAATCGATAGAAGCAACAAGGAGTGTGTTGATATTCTGTATGGAGGATAAGTCGTTGGAGGGTAAAGTTTTTATATTGGAGCGAAACATATGCTGGAATATGCAGAAAGGAGAATTATGGGTACTGTGTAAAAGTGAGTCTGAGGTAAGTGTGTCAATATCTCCCTGGCTGTTTAGTATCTTCATGGATGGAATGAAGTGAGAATTCAGAGAATGGAAATTAAAAGCAAGTCAGAGTTGTGTGATAAGAAAATGTGTTGGAAACAGACTGAAGAAAGACTGATGCCTGCAAATGTATGGTACTGATCGGGGACAGTGAAGAGAATGTAGAGAAATGAATGAAAGTGCTTGCAAGAATAGAAAGCTGAGAGTAAATACGACAAATGAAATTTAAAACAACTAAAATAAATACAAATGAATACAAAAAATAAAAAGTAATAATTAAAATTAATTTTCTTATCGCACAACGCTTCACTTGCTTTTAATTTCCATTCTCTGAATTCTCACATCATTCCATCCCTGAAGATATTAAACAACCATGGAGATATGTTGACACACCTCAGACTCACTTTTTAATTCTAAGGTTCATATCTTAAAATAAAAAAGGCCAACCTTGAGGTCACATAGCTGGGATGGGAATCCCGCCACGGCAATGAGGCTCAGAATAGACGCCCAGTATTTTGGTCCGTTCTAGTCATGAAAATTATAAGAAAACACAGTAATTAGTGAATATTTTCAGTGAAAAATACCGCGAATGGGCGAATTTTCCACGAATGACCACGAGTAATGGGCGAATTTTCCGCGAATGACCACGAGTAAAGTTTAAGTGGAAATGGAACACAGGAAGATGTAACAATTAGTGTTAATATGGATGGTGGAAGAGTTGGGGCCGTTGATTCATGCAGGTATCTAGGAGCAAATAATTTATATTAGATGATGGTAGGATGAGAGAAGGGGTGGGCTACTGACTAGTGAAAAAAGGAAGGTAGAATGGTCAGTACAAAAGATAGGGTAGAGACTTAGAGTCAATGAAAACCAAGGAGGGAATGTATGAAGTGATTGGTAAACTAACTCTTGTTTATGGAAGTAAAGTGTTGGTTCTGGATGCTAATGAAACAAGTAGAAAATGCTCCGAAGTTTCATCGGCGCAGTCAAGTTCTCTGCACAGCGTATAATGCTGTATGAATCTTTCAGCCACGGCCCTTGAAACTCTTAGCCGCAGCCCATGACCTCAGCCACGGCTCATGAAACTCTTAGCAGCGGCCTATGAAACTCAGCCACGGTTCGGTGGTCGCCTGTATTGTTGGTGCCTATAGCGGTGCCAGAAGTACGATTATGGCTAACTTTAACCTTAAATAAAATAAAAACTACTGAGGCTAGAGGGCTGCAATTTAGTATGTTTGATGATTGGAGGTTGCAGCCCTCTAGCCCCAGTAGTTTTAAGATCTGAGGGTGGACAGAAAAAGTGCGGACAGACAGACAAAGCCATCTTAATAGTTTTCCTTTAAAGAAACATAAAAAACCAAAGCTTGATGCTGTTGAAAGTAGTTTGAGCAGTCTATGTGGCGTCAGAATAACTGAAAGGAGGAGAATAGCGGAGATATGTACAGGTACTAGAAATGTTATTGTAGGTGAAATAATTGGTAAGAGCGTGTTAAGGTAGTCTGGCCATGTGGAAAGAATGGAGTCCCAAATATTGTAGAAAGAATATACAACCTGGAACTGTTAGGAGTGAGGGTAGACTACATATAAGAGGCACTGGGAACCAATAATAATAATAATAATAATAATAATAATAATAATAATAATAATAATAATAATAGTAATAATAATTTTTTAGATTAGTAAACTGACCTCTACGACAACCGATGACGACTTTCTGCAGGTGACTGAGAAGTTGAAAGTCGTCGAAATAGAACTTCTTCTGCTGATCCGGCATGGCCGATATCCGCCCATATCTCTGAAGGAAAAAAAACAGATAAATAATAATTCTCCATATCTTAAACATTCGATTTATTTTTCCGTCAGTATTTCTATTCGTTGATAAGTTCGAGAAACCTGTGGTACTACCTCGAAGAGTCCTGCATTTTTGTCTTAGCTATTCTATAAAAGTTTCTTTTTTTATGCATGTTCACGTTTATATCTTGTTTAATTATCTTTAGATTGTTGTCGTTTATTTATTCTCATTTCTCTATTTCTATCATCATCATTATTCAGAACATGAACCCTATTCACATGGAATAACCCCTCTGGGGCCAGTGACTTGAAATTCAAGCTTCCGACGAAAGAGGTAACAATATGTAATAGGAAATATAGAAAGATGAGATCAGTTATTAGAAAAGAAAAAAATAAATTGAAATATCAATAAGTAAGTAGATAAAAGTAGCATCTATGCTTGAACTTTTGAAGTTCCAACTGCACAACATCCTCAGGGAGATTTTTCCGCAGTCCATAGGAGTGAGGAATAAAGGATCTCTGGAACTAAGAAGTTACACAGTAAGCTATATATACTGCGTATTGGTGCTTCTGCTGTTCAACATTTTATTCTTTCGGAACTTGCTTTGCAAGTTACTGGTCCTTCACGCTTGTTCCGTTTGCGTTTGCATACCCTGAATAACAGTTTTAAAACTTTCTAATTTTGCGTGTATTTTGTCAATAATAATAATAATAATAATAATAATAATAATAATAATAATAATAATAATAATAATAATAATAATAATAATAATAGCAGTTCACGTCCTGTCAAGGATTTTTATCGGAAGTAATAATAATGAAAATAACCTCTATACCATAAAACTACGCTCAATAAACTCTATCGGAAGTACTGAGTAAAAATCATCCACAATTATGTATATGAACAAGGCGGTATTTATCAAAATAAATACGATCTTCTTCAACCATCTGTCTGAAGAGGACCTTCGTGCACTTGGTCGAAAGCTCCCATTTTTTTTAATTTATTTATTCACAAATAAAGTTTATCAATAACTGTGGCTTATCAATAAACTTTATGTTTAGACTTGCCGTTCTCAGGACCTCTATGAGTAATGTTTGACTAATATGGCTAGATTAAAAAAGGTTAAAGTCCTCCTGGGCCTCGCAAGGCTCCGGTTTCTTAGGCCGACAGGCAGTGGAGAAGTCCCGTTGCCTAAGACTCGTGGCCAGTGTGTCACTAGGCCCACTGTTTAACACCCCAGCCGGAGGGTTGGTACGTATTTTCTTACTAACCCTCTCGAGTTTTCGGACCGCTAGGCTGGCGGGCCACCGGGTGATAAATAAATTCTCAGTTTTAGTCTAAACTGTATGAGGATTCATGAGACAGCGCCTAAACGTCTTGTTTTACCCGAAGTCATCCCTTCTTGGTCGAATCATTATACTCATTATACCTCCATCTATTCTAGATAAAGCTGGCCTTTTGCCAGAACGGGCTCTTGCTCTTGGGCAGCCCGTCACGAAACCACTGACTGGCCTAAGACTCTTAAGGTTACTCCATAGTTTGAAAATTCCAGTATGAAGTTATATCGTCTTCCAGTTTCCAGACTGGATAGGGTTGAGGTGCGGGGGAAATGCAGCTTCATATCTTTTGTTAATAAAGCCTATAAATCGAAGGATGTATACGGGAATATAAAGTTAAGTTAAAGAGTGGAAATACTGATGATAGAAGCATTTACAGTAGTAGTTGTATAGCAACAGTAGTGACATCAAAAGGTAAAAATTAACATAAACTATTTTCTTCATTAATAATTATCATCATCATCATCATCATCATCATCATCATCATCATCAAGATACTAGTGGTGGTATTAAACCGAAAACTAAATTATCTATAAAAGCTCTGTTGAACTGACTAAATACATAAAACTCAACCGTGGCAAAAGTGAACTTTCGGTAAAGCCATAAATTGCAAAGTCAAGCAATGTTCTCTAGTACCACCTACTCACCAACGCAAAGCAAAACTCACTTCCCGAAGATATTTTTGCCAGTCATGCTTTTAAATTCACCTTTACTATAAAAAAGAGAAAAAGAAAAAGGAAATTGAACACGACTGGTCTGCGTGTTAGCGGCGTACGTTGTACATTTCAAGAAAGAAATGTTGATATTTAACCTTGGGTACACATTTGACATTTGGCCGACTTTTCGAATGCGTGATGAATTTCTTGTTCATTTGCATGCGTGCAGTTTGAAGTGCGTTACCGTTTTATTTTTGATTTATTTTTTCATTTAAGCTGGTCGTTCTTAGTTTTGAGATCACGCCAGCGTTTTACGATATCAAGGCCGTTCAGTTATTGGAGTAATAATTACAATAATGTTATGATAATAACAGCTGAAATCTCATAATCGCAGGAGGCAGAAAGATCTTGAAAAATTATTCTACAGATGTGTCGATGTAACGTATTAATTCACCAACTGCAGAGAGCTCCGTCAAGAAAGCACATCTTCCCTCGTCGATGTCTACACCAGACTCACAAAGGGAGGTGTGCGGGTTTCCAGAAACTCTCTACAACTTTAATATATCACTCTGTCATTTTTTATACATTACTACTTCGATAAGAACGAAGTTATGGTCCACTTATAATAATGTCCGTCAAGAATACTAAGCTACCAACTGAAATGACGCAATCAAAATATATTTTACTACTCTAACAATCGTAGCCTAATTAAAGCTAATTTTACAGAATTTTCTCGAAATCAGAGGAATAAATTGAAGGGCAGGAGAATTAAAATAGTTTACTTAGACCTTGACAAGAATGTATTTTATGGGCTGAATTATTTTAGAATATCCAGAACGCAGAAGGACGTTTGAAGTTTTGAGGATTATGAAATGATTAGCGAGATGAAATAATGTAGAAAGGACAAACACCCTTCCGTACTATTTAGTTTAACAGCCTCAAAATCTAAGTAAAATTCCTTAATTTTCTCCAGTGGAACTGTCAGGGATTAAGATGTAAATGGGAAGAACGAAGGCTACTAAAAAAAAAAAAAAAAAAAAAAAAAAAAGGCTACACTAGAGAAATGTCTTACTACCAAATTATTCATTCAGGCAATTACTACAATGGTGTAGCTTCCTAAAGGCCTGCATATTTTACAGCATGAAATTCTATTTTATGAACACTCACATCAAGAAGAGCTTTGATACAGACAGAAACGTTGCACTGTAGTCTATGCATGTTCTTTTAAAAGAACCATTTCAGAGTTTTTATGAACGTATTATACATGTACTTAACATATTTTTTTTCACGTATTAAGGACTATATACACAGATATCGATAGTGCCCTCAACTGTATGTTTTATATGCCGTTTTTCAAATGTAATTTGCCTATACAGAGTCAAAATACATTTTGTTTATCATTTTTAAACAACATTTCAGCAATACCAGCAATTCTTTTTGCTATGATCGAATATTCACGATGACCGCAGTCATAACATATCGAAAATATCCTGCGCGATGTAAATTCATATATAGATAACCCATAACTGAGATATACGATACGGATTTATTTATCTGTTTTTTTTTTTAAGTTTAAGTTGCAAAATGGAATTACAATTTTGTCTGGAAACGAATGGCAACATTTTACCGATAAGACGTGGTATATACCTGTATCTATATTGAAGGCTCTCAAACCCCAACTAAGTGATAGTTATCTTTAACAAGTAGAAAATGCGCCTAAGTTTCTTCGGCGCAATCGAGTTTTCTGTGCATCGTATAATCATGGTCACCGAAAACAAATCTCTCTTTCGGTGATCTCAGTATAATGCTGTATGAGCTGCGGCCCATGAAACTCTCAGCCAGTCGTGGTGGCAAGAGTTGTTGCGTTGCCAGAAGCATGATTGTGGCTAACTTTAACCCTAAATAAAATAAATACTAGTGAGGCTAGAGGGCTACAATTTGGTATGTTTGACGATTGGAGGGTCGATGATCAACATACCAATTTTCAGCCCTCTAGCCTCAGTAGTTTTTAAGATCTGAAGGCAGACAGAAAAAAAGTGCGGACAGAATAAAGTGCGGACGGACAGACAAAGCCGGCACAATAGTTTTCTTCTTCAGAAAACTAAAAGTATGGAATGCATCGTCTCCTTTGATTTTTCCCTATAAAATAATACAAAAAAAAGTTATAAGTTAAGAAGTTCCAGTGTTTTCGAGGACATCTTCAAAATATTGGTGGAGAAATTTAGAAAAACATTATTCTTCCAATCGCCACTGATTTCTCATCCAGACCACTGAACTCGAAGTATTAATCCAGCGACGGATTTCTTTTAGGTTCTCTGAATCAAAGTTTTAGTGTGAGAAAGACTAGATCCAGTTGCCCGACCTGGTGACAAGGGAAGGCTTGTTCAGAAGCTATTGGAGAGAAAGAAAGAAAATAAGAAAAAATTGCGCCGAAGTTTCTTCGACGCAATCGAGTTTTCCGTACAGCGCATAAAGCCGCAGTGTCACAACCTTGTTGTCACTGTCTTCGACTGACATCATTACGAGCCTCTCGATGTGCTGCAGTATGAAACTCTCAGCTACGACCGGGCAGCGCGCTCCCCAGATGCGGTCAAGTGAAGGCGGGTCTGCGACGCCTCCGGAATTGGATTCGGTGGTACCAGACGCTCAACCCATGGGTAACCTTAAACTTAAAAAAAATAAAAAAAAAAACTGCTGAGGCTAAAGGGCTGCAATTTGGTATGTTTGATGATTGAAGGGTGGATGATCAACATGCCAATTTGCATCTCTCTTGCCTCAGTAGTTTTTAAGATCTGGGGGCGGAGAGAAAAAGTGCAGACGGACAGACAAAGCAGGCACAATAGTTCTCTTTTACAGAAAACTAAAACGACACGAAAGAGATGACTGAACAGACCTACTGTATATATGTAACCGTTAATCACTCAGAGTAATTTAACGAAACCAGTGAGTTAAAATCGCGGTTCTTAATTCTCAGTGGCCTTGTTCAAAACGTGATTGCTACTTAGGCTATACGACTTCATTAAACGCTCCTGCTCGTAGTAATCAACCTTCACCTGTCACGTGTCAATCTACCTTGGACTAGTATTTGGTCATGTAAAGTGAAAATTAACAAAGACACGAAACATCAGAACGACGTAGTGTTTTTCTTTCTCGGCCCCATTTTTTGTGCTTTTTATGATAATTTATTATTTTCCCATACTTAGACTTATTTTTCCAGTCAATGACACTGAAACAAGAAGCTAGGTAGCTTTATCAAGGCCGGACTTAGGTGCCAAAACTTATTTCTGACTTGGGACAAGCTCTTGCCTTTCTGTGCCAAGTACTTCAGTATGTTTCCTTAAAGCAGAAACTACTGAAGA
Organism: Macrobrachium rosenbergii; assembly: GCF_040412425.1. Lineage (NCBI taxonomy): Eukaryota > Metazoa > Arthropoda > Malacostraca > Decapoda > Palaemonidae > Macrobrachium > Macrobrachium rosenbergii. The sequence goes on from NC_089759.1 coordinate 18,267,454, forward strand.
AACAACTCAGTACCCTTAGAACTGATAGACCCGGTTATTTAAACGAAATTATTTTGCATCTGTACCGGAATTTTGTTATTGAACTGAATTGAACTGAATATAGAATTTCGGCCAAAGGCCAAGCACTGGGACCTATGCGATCATTCGGCGCTGAAACGGAAATTGACAGTAAAAGGCTTGAAAGGTGTATCAGGAGGAAAACCTCGCAGTTGCACCATGAATCAATTATTAGGAGAGGGTGGAAAGTAAGATGGAAGAAAGAGAATATGAAAGGAGGTACAGTAAACGGAACGAAAGGGGTTGCAGCTAAGGACCCGAAGGCATGCTTGCAAAGAACCTTAAATAATGCCTACAGTGCACTGCACGAGGTGCACTGACGGCACTACCCTTACGGAGGAGAGAATTTTGTTATTCCTCAAGTATTTACGATCTTCGGCTCTATATTCATTAGAGAGTCACTGAATGTCTCTGTATTCGTAGCGACGATAAATAATTTTAATTTCAGGTTCGCACAGTATTTAGTGAAGTGAAAATTATAAACCGCCTAAATACTCACCTCAGCAAATGATTATGAATTTATTAGAATGATACGTCCCATTGACGGGCGATCTATGAATCGTCATTAGCAGCCAAATGACATTGTTCATTCCTTATCTTTACCATTTTCTCTTTTATCGATTTCCTTCTTGAGATCCGAATCATTTTCTCAGTACTTATCGCAAGTGATGTTCTCTTCATATGACGATGAAAATGGCTTGTATTTATGTTTTAATATAAATATAAAATAATTATAATATTTACTGATATTCTTCCAAAGCAGTATAAAGCATATCCTTTTGTCACCGAAAGTTAAATCTCGTTTTTCCCGACCTTCCAAACTTTCTAACTCTGCGAACACTCGTTTAGATTAATCAATTCCTGTCTAACTTCTTAACGAGGTTGAGTATTGAACCGGGGGCCATCCTTTAACGAGGCCCAAAACACACCGAATGTCGCTAGGCAACAGAAAGCAGGCGGTGGAGGGGCGGGGGGAAGGGAGCCCGCCCCGGGGGGCAGGGGGAAGAGGAGGAGGACAACGGAGCTCAATTTGACTGTTGGTCATCACTGCATAACGAAGCGCATATTTTTAGATTCCCCTTTTACTGGCAAGTGGATAATATCGGGTTCATTTACAAGAGTTTTTAATCGACATTATTATTAACATTCATTATTAAAAATGGACTTTCCAACTATTATCAAGTCGGGGATTACTGCAGTTATATTTTATATAGTCTCCTCTCTCTCTCTCTCTCCGACTTTACCGTTAATAAGACGAGCTTTACTGTCCTAACATTATCATTGTTGTTGCTTTTTAGTTTTCTGTAAAAGAAGACTATTGTGCTGGCTTTGTCTATCCGTCCGCGCTTTATTCTGTCCGCACTTTTCTGTCCGCCCTTGTAGAGTGCTACAAGTTGATCGTCCACCCTCCAGTCATCAAACATACTAAATTGCAGCCCTCTAGCCTCAGTAGTTTTTATTTCATTCAAGGTTAAATTTAGCCATAATCATGTTTCTGGCAACGATATAGGATATGCCACCACCGGGCCGTGGTTAAAGTTTCATGGGCCGCAGCTCACACAGCATTATATCGAGATCACCGAAAGACAGATCTATTTTCGGTGGCCTTGATTATGCGCTGTAGCGGCTGTACAGAAAACTCGACTGCGCCGAAGAAACTTCGGTGCATTTTTTACTTGGTTACTATTATTATTATTATTACTGTTGGTGTTGTTTTCACTTTTGTTTACTCTCAACCTTTATCGCCTCCCTCCTCATCATCCACGCCCCCTCCCTTTCTTTATTGATGCTATCTTCCTGTGCTCCTTCACGTCCCTCCACCCCCCACCCGCCACCCCACCCCCACCCATATATTGCCGCATGACACGACTATCCCATAAGCGATTGCGTCCATTTTGATGTTGTACATAGATAAATATCTTCCTTGGCCGGGAACTGTTCATGTTTTTTTTTTATCATAGAGCTCTGCTCAGCAATGTCTTTCCCTATTATTTTTTTAAGTTTCTTTATTTATTGTTTTTCTGTAATTCGTTCAAATAAACGTGGGAGCATTTCGAATATAATAATAATAATAATGATAATGCTAACGTTAGCACTGATGAGGAACACCGTTCAAGTGTTCGAAAGCCTTTGGTTTATTTTACATAGTAATATATATATACTGTATAATTGTGGATTTTTATTACGCAATAATAATAATAATAATAATAATAATAATAATAATAATAATAATAATAATAATAATAATAATAATATTATTATTATTAAACCGGTACCCGCACTATAAAAACCACCTAGTCGAATAGGATGACTGTGATAGACCGAAATAATAATAATAATAATAATAAAAAATAATCATAATAATGATACTTTACAGCAAGAAGACATAAATGTTACTGGAACCTTCATTGATTTCATTTAAAATAGTAGCTTTCAAGAATAGGCGTAAGTTACTCATTGCTCATAAAAGAAAAAAAGATATTAACTCTTCAAAATTCTGCGAGTCTTTATGATTACTAAGATCCCGCAGAGAATTTTGTATATAATCAAGATTAACACCAGAACTTACCGTAAGTCATAAATATGACTGAGCAGTTATGCATTTCAAATTCTACATTTAATCAAGCTTGAAAATAATGCAAGAAGATACATACATCTAGGCTTATACTGTATGTCCTTTAAATAACAATGTAAATCACTTGTAATTAGTCTCATAAATTTTGTTTGTCACTTGCTTATCCAGAGGAGTGTCTGATTTATCACATAACTTCCTCTCTCAATATTTGTACATTTGTAAGAGATGAACGCCTTGATTTATCACACGAGTATAATTCTCATGTAGAGAAGCACAGTGCTAAAAAGGTAAAAAAAATAAAAAATAGTTTCTGAGAGAGGACTGCATGATTTCTCACTTCAGTACAGCGTTTGCTAAACGATGGATATTGAACCAGTAAGTAAATAAAGTTCATGGAAGAGGTGTATCGGGTATTTACCTTTGCATCCGAATTTTCGTGCTAGCCAGAACTCGGTGCTAAAACCTAGAAACATTTCTAGCACTGCTCGTACTACTACTGGGGGGCCGTCGAGCATTACTGCCTATGTTCTGAGCAAAAAATTAGGCCTAACCAATTTCCTCGCACCTTTTCCACATCTATTCCCTATCGCCAGAGTTTTGTTTGATGCTCTGTCTCCAGAGACTTAGGTCCTAGGCATTTCCTCCCCAACTATTTATTTGTGCTGATATATATCACCATTCACATATCCAGAGAACCTTAGTTATAGTAATATTTTTCTTCCCTCTTTGGAATTCGACTGATTTCCATTCTCCAGACTTTTAACATAGTCTGTCCAGAAAAAAAAAACACCAATAAAATTTTAAAAGATTAAAAAAAATACTCACAGGGGCCCCCTGAAGTTCACCGTTTTGCCCGTGAGACGTTGTGAAGACCCTGGGTTGCTGGTCTATCACGCGGTGAACAGCTGGGTAGTAAGACATTCCCCTGTCGTATTCTGTGTCCCATTGCTTAGGCGCAGCTCCTGTAAGAAAGGGAACTCAAATTGATCTTTAGGCACGTGCAGATAACTCCCTAAATAAGATATGTGGCGTTCCTGTGATAAAGCAAATTTCAACTGTTCGGGGTCAGATGTATATTTTAATAAGTGTCTGAGGTAAGTTTTTAAAAACTCAGTTTCATGGCTGATAAGATGTTTATTTGGCTGTATTAGATTTCTGCAGCTTTGTTTATCAGGTAAGCTTTTTAAAATCCTCATACTATAATTAATTCATATAGAAAGGTAAACCCTGAATGAGACGGGTATTATGTGTTACTCCTGTGATAAAGCAAATTTCCACTGTTCAAGCTCAGAGGTACATTTCAATAACTGCCTGAGGCAAATTTTTATAAACCCAATTTCATAGCTGATAATATGCTTATGAGCTCAATTACTTTTTTGCAGCATTGTTTATCAGGGAAGATTTTCAAAATCCACATACTATAATTAATTGAGATATCACATAATAATGTAAATTTATTGACCTTGTGTGATTGGGTGAGGTTCGGCAATATTGATAATAAGAGCTGACCTGTTAATTATTTTTACATAGATTTTACATCACACTCATTTTAGAAACCCCTCATGAGATAGATCAATGAAACCAAAATAAAGCAAGTTACTTTAAGGAATATCGTTGAAACGAAACACCCCTGTAATAAAAATTTTTATCATTTAATTGGGACAGATAATAAAATCGTGCAATACGATAAGCATATACCAATTACAGAATCATATCCTGTTCTCACAGTGCTATCTAAGGTTGACAAAAAAATTAATCTTCAAGCCTTCCTGTAAGTGCCTGGACACACCCTCTGATACCCAGCATGCCCAAGACAACCTTGATCAAAATGGCTCTAGTGATGTCTTCAACACAGTTAACCAAGATGCTATTATATGTAGACTAAATAAATTGGGTGGTGGAGACAGGTAATTAATCTCAGTCACAGTTATTTTGAATAACAAAATCATGAGTTGTTATTGGTGTAATGTTCTTAGTGACCCAAGGACTATCACTTCTGGTGCTCCAAAGGAAGGTGTTATCACACCTGTGTTATTAATAGCCTGTACTGATGACACAATTCTTGGCCTTAGGAATAACGGCATGCAGATAATGCAACAGATGTAATTTTTCATGCTACCCAAATATGAAGTGAAATGGTTGTTCATCTTAACAGAGATTTATGATAGATAATTCAGTGGTGTAGTGAACTATCTGACTGGTTAACGAGTCTGTTCCCAAGCTCCAAGTCCTTGATTCCCCATGACAAGGAAACACCTTAACTGAAGATTAGAAATAGTCAGCAACATTTTGCATTCCTTTCAGTTTTCTGTAAAAGAAAATTATTGTGCCTGCTTTATCTGTCCGTCCGCACTTTTATCTGTCCGCACTTTTTTGTCCGCTCTCAGATCTTAAAAACTACTGAGGCTAGAGGGCTGCAAATCGGTATGTTGATTATTCACCCTCTAATCATCAAACATTCCAAATTGCAGCCCTCTAGCCTCAGTAGTTTCAGTAGTTTTTATTTTATTTAAGGTTACAGTTAGCCATAATCATGCTTCTGGCAACGGTACAGGATAGACCACCACCGGGCCGTGGTTCAAGTTTCATGGGCCCGGGGTTCATACAGCATTATACCGAGACCACCGAAAGATAGATCTATTTTCGGTGGCCTTGAGAATACGCTGTAGCGGCTGTACCGAAAACTCGATTGCGTCGAAGAAACTTCGGCGCATTTTTTACTAGCTGATTTCCAGCTTACTTTATAGGAGCATTTGAAGAACAATATTCAATAATGCAAGAGAACTTAGTATCGTTTACAAAGGTTTCTATTATTTATACCGAGAAGATAACATTCAGGTCCTCTATTATGGAATGTCTTCAGCTTCTCGAGTTTTTATCTTCAAGACTGAATTTTCAGAGTTGTGATGTCCTTTATCCAAACAGCTATTTGCAAATAAAATTTACGTCCCCAGCATTTGCTGAGGAATTGAATTCAAGGTGTGTAAAACAAGAATGATTAAATATTTTCCTTTGAAGAAATATCTGGCAAAGGTTCAACGTATGTATGTATGTATGTCCGTATGTAATTATACAGTATACATATATAGTTATATGTATATATAGATACATAGATAAATAGAATATATATATATATATACATGTATATATATATATATATATATATATATATATATATATATATATATATATATATATATATATATATCTATATATATATGTATATATATACATATATATGTGTGTGTGCGTGAGTATGTATATATATAGAAAGTTGTTGTAGCCGAACGTCTGTGTGCCTGGAAATATTCTATTTTCCAAGAAAACTTCAGTAAGTGCACATAAACAAAAGTGATTCCCAGGATGCTTTGACTGAAACGTTTTATTCAAAGAAAAAGCCATTACAATCTATCGTTTCCCACGAAAAAATTATATGTAAACAAAATTGCTTCCTCCCTGCACGTGAGCGAAAGGGCGAGGAATGGAGCCTGGTCAATTGCTTCTTACCCACATTTTTATCAAAATGAAAAGAAATGGTAATCCACTGTGAAATTGCATGGCACCAAAATAGCAAGAGATCTTGCCGGAGTCACGAGAACGCAACCTTGATAAGTATTCCGGAATATATTTCGAGACTTGCAACATTATGCACCGAGAGTTGTATTCGGGACCCCCGTCTTGGGAGCCAAGGGATGAGAATTATCCGTCAGTAACTGCTAATTATTCTTTCACAGTCGCCTGGTATTATCTCACAGTTGTTCTGTTCTCTAAGTTCTGGTTGCGTATGTCAATGTTATTTATTATTGTAAAGGTAGGCAACACGTATCATTCATGATTTATCCTTATCTGCAAATTCGAGGTCATGAAACAAATTCCTTCTCTTGTAACGTTCCGTCAGTGACCAAATATATTGTTTCTGATGAAAAAAATATTCATTAAATAGCGAAAATAAGACCATAGGAAGCAATTTCCGATTTACATGGTTTCATAGACAACGAACCCACTGAATTAAAGAAATCTTTGCTTACAGAAACAGTGCTTCCTAAGTTTTTTTTATGTTCACGAACGCCTTGCCTGTGTGTTCGTTCTTGAACTTGCATAGGCCTATGTATAAACATGAAGAAATACAGACCTACGTTGACCAGCGCATTTTTGTCTTCATTTCCTGATTCAGAAATGAATAAGACCATTAAAAGCAACTCAGAAGAAATAGACGGGAAAAATTCCACAAACCAGCGAAGATAGTGAAATAAAGGACAAGAAAGAAGAATGACCTTCAGTCTTCGCAATAACGATGACATATGGATCTTCAGTCCATTTTATGCTCTCTGCCGCCTTATAATTTTCCTACATATTCACCAGTCTGCTATTATGACTCCACTCTCGAGTGCCTTAGTTAGATTTGCTTGTCGACACATTCTTAAGCGACGACATTCTTTTCCGAGCTTTTGCTCTTCATTGGATGGGGTGGGTAGATCTCTCGGCTAGCACGCTGTTGGCCCAGCGTTCGACTCTCCGACCGGCCAATGAAGAATTAGAGGAATTTATTTCTGGTGATAGAAATTCATTTCTCGTCATAATGTGGTTCGGATTCCACAATAAGCTGTAGGTCCCGTTGCTAGGTAACCAGTTGGTTCTTAGCCATGTAAAATAAATCTAATCCTTCGGGCCAGCCCTAGGAGAGCTGTTAATCAGCTCAGTGGCCTGGTTAAACTAAGATATACTTAACTCTTTTCCGAGCTTTGACACTCAATAACTAGGAAATTTCGAAGGCAGGACCTCAGAATTGGCAAGAAAGGAGGTTACGGTTGTGGGAAAGTAAGTCCTAAAGCATTGCATGTGTCACTACAGCGGCCTTTCTCCCATACACCCCTAAAAAGACCCAAAAATTATTACAAATTGTTTCAGTAAGCTGAAATTCTGAATGGGTTGCTTGTAGTGTTCCTTAATATACCTCAATTTATATTTTACCTTAAATGATTCGCGAATTGAACATCTGCCTGGTAATTTCATTATTATAGATATGTTGAAAATGAGAATATTCCTCCCGTCCAGTTGAATTAGGTCCTTTTAGTAATATATATATATATATATATATATATATATATATATATATATATATATATATATATTTGTGTGTGTGCTTTCATGGCTTTAGAGCGGAAGAATTTAAGTGGCGCACCTCTCTTTGAGATGAGCTGAATAAGTGCATGTTTGCAACAGATAGGATAACATCAGGATTCACAAAAATAGGATATAAAGGCAAGTAAGAGGAGCTACAGTTGTTCATCTGCCGAGGTACAGCAGTGAACGTGTGACTGTGTGGCTGACCAGCATGCATGGGGTGTATGATAGGAAAGGAAATGTTCCGAAGCTTCTGGTTACGATATCAATTGTTCTGCTGTGTCAGGGTAAAGTTGATTAGTATACCTCGGAAAGTGTATAACAGGGTTTGGATTGATAAAGGAAAGGCAGATAACAGAAGGATCAGTAAAGGACGAAGAGTATGGGTCGGGACAAGAGAGAGGAAGAGTGAATCAGGTATCTGTTATAAAACAGTGTTATGAGAAGCTTTAAGGTAAATATTACGTGGCACACATGGATTGGAAAATAGCTTTGGATAGAATTTATAGAAATGTAATGTAGATAATGCCGAGGATATATATAACAGAGTATATAATCTGTTGAGGGCAATTAAAAGTTTATCATTCCAGCAAACCATGTGTTAGAACATGTGGGTGGGAAAGTGACTGGTTGAGTGTCCAAGTGGGTCTAAAGTAGGGTTTGTAATTATTCCATGACTGTTAATTTCTTAATGAATGTGAGCAGTCTTTAAAATCTCAAGAGATGTAAGTGCCGAGTTGTAAGACAATCAAAAGTGCCGCGAATGCTGATACGAGAGATAGACTGGAAACAGTTGAGGCATATAAGAACAGAGTAATAAATAGTAGACAACAGAAGAATAAATAAGGTAGAGTCAGTGAATTAGTGAAACAAGGAAGGTAGCAGGGCCTATGTGGAAGATCTGGAACCCAAAGTTTAAGGACATCGAAAGGACTGCTGAGCCTAATATCCTTTATGGAAGTGAAGTATGCTTATTGACTGCAAATGAAGGTAAACAGACCAGAATTGTTGGGATGAATTACTGATTGCATCCTGTAAGTGGTATCGAAAGGAATGAAGGAATGAGAAATGAGGAGATCCATTATACTGATAAAGATTTCGTGATATGAGTGTAGTGAGAACTGCTGAACATGGAGGAAGATAGGACGACGACAATGGTTATAATTTAAAAGTGTTGGAGGAAGCAAAGGAAGGCCTAGGAAGTGCTGGATAGGCGTGGAGAAGGTTTTTGAAGAAGTCCTTCATGTTACATATAAAATAGACGTAAATTACACGTCATGGACAGGGTATACGACACGCTGCAGATGACCTTTACAGATATCTTAAGGCCATAAAATTTAGGAAATTGTCTTCATAATAAACTATTGCTAATCTAGTTTTCTTTGCGGCCATCCCTTACTCTGAAAAATGGCCTGTTGTATATATGTACACACACACACACTTACATATATATGTATATATATATACATATGTATATATATACATACATATATATGTGTGTGTGTACAATTTATATATATATACTTATAAATGTACACATACAAATTTACATATATCCGTGTAAATAATCATTAACAAAAATAGCAACTTTAGATGCAGACAGAGGCATAGTGTTCTTGATTGCTATTATAGATCCGTGTCATTGTACCTTTAAGACCTCATTCGATTTAGGCGGCAATGTGGAATGCAGTGTTGCCATCTCCAAAGCACCAATATATCTGAATAACCACGTTATAAGGTAATTACTTTACGCATCACCAGCTCCGCGAAAAGGGGACTCTAACACTGACTCTAGTCTCAGGATCAAAATCGAGACAACTGCACCACACTTCCTTACCAGTCGTCACTTTCCTGGGTAGATACTCGTCGTAATACTGTGCAGGATATACTTTGTTGTCCTTGTAATAAGCCATAATGCCCCTCTGGTGCTCCTGCGTCTATGGATCCTCATGGCGAATTTGCATCAACCCAAACAAGGGCTCGATAGAAAGATAACGACGGAGGATTCACTGCCACATATTCGACACGGGGAAGGTCACTGTCCTTTGGCTCGCTTTTCCAAGAAGAAGAAGAACAACAAAAACAATGGAATCAACTTCATTAGGAGTTCAGGCGGGGAATAATGCCATTATCACTGGGCGACGGACTCGTCGGAGCGACCATGCTCGAGGCTAGGCTGATTTACAACTGCTAGCCGTGGTTCTCATGTGGCTAAACATCAGAGGAGATGCATAACAGAGAATATTGATTCGTTTGGGAGGGAGGCTCTCTCTGTACGCGCGCAGTTTCGGGTTCGACCTTCTTGTTGAGGCGGTTCTTCAAGGGAGAATCTATAAAGAAATGGAGAAACAGAAGTAGAAACACGGCCGAAATTATTCTATCTTCTGTGAGAGTAGAAGAAACAGGAGAAGGAAACATTTAAAGTTATGCTTCTTTCTTGAAGAGTTGGGGAAAATAGGAAAACATTCTACCTTGCTTAAGAGTTGGAGAAATTAGTAAAGGGGAATCTTCCTATGATGAATATCGCTCTTGTGCACTACCTTCCATACGGTTTATCTCTTTTGTTTTCCTGACCGCGTTCCGTAAAGTCAAGTTTTCATTCATGCTCATCGCCATTTTTTTCCCCCGTTTTAACTTCGTAGAGGGGTTAGTGCTGTCAGTGCACCTCTTGGGGTGCACTGTAGGCATTGCTAAAGGTTCTTTGCAGCGTCCTTCGGCCCCTAGCTGCAAACTCTTTCGTTCCTTTTACTGTACCTCCGTTCATATTATCTTCCATCCATATTGCTATCCAACCTCTCTTAACAATTATTTCATAGTGCAATTGTGAGGTTCTCCTCCTGTTACACCTTTCAAACCTACCCACTCTCAATTTCTTTTCCAACCCTGAATGACCTCACGGGTCCCAGTGATTGGCCTTTGGCCTAAACTCCATATTCCATTCCATTTTTCCGTTTTAAGTGTATTTTGGCATTGTCAACTGTCTACGTCTTTTCCTATTTTTTTTTTTTTTTAAGATTTTCCCTATCTTTCTTAAATTATATTGAGCTTGACTTACAGCTGAACTTAAATGAAAAGAGAGGGACTGGGAGAAAGTGGGTATCTTTCTTAAAGTAGGGAAAAGGGCGGAACGTGGAACTCAAGGAGGAAGTGAAGGGAAAAGAAAACGTAAATGAACAAACGAGAAGGAAAAAGAAGTAGGAGGAAGGATGGAGGATCTAGGCTTAAAAAAAAAAAGAAAGTAAGGTGTGTTTGTAACGTGAACTGAAATTAACAAAGGCCCCCCACAAAATAAAAAAGAAAATAGCTGACTGAAAAAAATAACGATTCAGAAATTACGAAGGAATTCAAGTCCAGTAACAAGCAATTCATGATGCAACACTGTTTTACCCCCATCTTCACCTGAAAAAAAAAAAAATTAAATAAACAGCCACAAATCTTAGTTAACAAGTCTTGGCTGCAGGTAAAATAAAATTAGGCAGCAGGGAAAAACAAAAAGAATAGAATTATACCTTAGAACCTATGAAGGATAAAAAGAATGTTCTATACTCCAAGGCCAAGAGAGACAAGGTCTACCCAGTTGGGTGGGGTAGCCTCCCACCTGGGGTAACTACGTAGGCGATGACGTATCTTAGAGGTACCTGCTCGAGGTCACTTTTTTCGTTTTCTTTACGCAATAAAGAGGTAGACAAAGCTCCGCCTACATGGGGGATCTGGGGGGAAGTGAGCAGACCCTCTCTTTCTCTTGGTCTTGATATAATCATTCAAATGTTCCCTGGCTGATACGCAGAAAGCTGTAGAGGCGATATTCCTTTTGTTTTAAAAGATTCCAAAAGTAAGTGCGATAAATACACAACTCACTCACAGGGACGAGTTACTTGAACTTTTTATGACGCGATATTCTTAGACCAAACAGTGAAGTTTTTCATCCCTTCATTTGTCTGTTCTGTTGTTTATTTGCTAATGCAAAGATTGTCATTTATTTATTTAGGTTTATATATTTATTTAACACGGTCGTTCATTTACTTATTTATTCATCTACTTCTAAAGACAAGATAATAAAATTTTCTGTTTTATTAAAGCTTGTCTTGGAAGTCAATTTAATTTTAGGTTTTGTCTGTGTAATTGTTGATTCCTTCTGAATAATAATAATAATAATAATAATAATAATAATAATAATAATAATAATAATAATAATAATAATAATAATAATAATAATAATAATACTGGATCGATAGGGTACAAACATTTCGTTGCTGGAACTTCCATGCTTCAATAAAGGTAAAGAAAGCCTTTGTTAATTATTCAGCTAAGGTGCATGTTGAGAACTGTTACCATAAACAGTGTCTCACCTGGATGACTCCAGTTTACGTTCAAAGTAATGCCGAAACCTATGAAAGAAAATTATTCGTTCCATATACAAAGTGTGTCACAAAGAATGCTTTATTTTATACATTTACTTTTTACAATAAATATGATCTTTCATAACTTCCACCTTTAGGAGATCTGACAACACACCGTAATTAATATTTCCTGTTTCTAACAACAGGTATTATATTTCTGCCACTTTCGTAAAACTACTTCAAAATAAGACCCTGATTTTTTTTATGTGAAAATCACCAGCCATTTTCACGTTCTTGTTATACATATGTTTTTTCTTTTTATAGAAAACGACAGCTATTAACAGTTTTTACCCACTTACGTAACGATGCCAAAAAAAGGGGGAATCGATCCCTTTAAGAAAAAAAATGTCATCTAGCACAAGACTCAATGTTCAAGAGTCATGCTATACCATACTTAGTCTTTCAAGGTCCGTCTTCGTAGAGTTAAGGGCAGTCCGTTCTGAGATGTTATTTCAGAGTATGGTCTGTGGCATTTCCCTTTTACAGACGAGGTCAACCCACTTATAGAGAAAATGTCCCTTCAGATTATGGTCCAAGGTTCTTCCCCCTATCTGTCCAAGGATACATCCCTCTTGAAAAAATACTTTTAAGAATGTGGTCTAGAGCATGCGATTTTTTTATTTTTTTTTTATTCTTGGTCCAAAAGTAGACCTAACTAGAAAGGGTAGATCTACTCTTTTAAAGTGGAAAAGTTATTAATTAGGGAATACGGAAACAGGTGAGAACTGAAGGTTTCATTGAGAGGGAAAGGAAATATACACAGAAATAAGCTCTTCAAGGATTTATGGGCTTTTGATGATAATGTAGATTCTCCCACATAGCAGAATGTTACATTTATCGATGTCTCAATGGCTGGTCTACAGAATTAAACTTTTCGTGTTATTATACACCAGGTAAGACCGTTTTCTGTATGTTTTTAAGCGCTACACTATAGGTCAGAGGTTTATACAGCACGGATTCTCCTCTGTTATTAGTGAATGACACCGATTTCCATATTTAAGAGGAATAAATAGATTAACTATGAGAAAGCTCTGCTTTTGTCTTTAAGCATAACAAATAAACAGCTAAGTACTCACATATCTTCCAAACATTAGACAGAAACAGTAATATTCGTTTGAACTATGTTTAAAATTGAGAAACAGAGCAAGTACCCACTCAATAAGACTTACTGTACAAGAGCAACCGGCAGTGTATTTAAAGAGTACATGCAAACTGGATCTCTCCATGAAGAATGAATCCTATGGCAATATGTAAGAAGTTGTTTTCTCATAGTGAATGGTTACAAGTTTTCCGGAAAAATGAAAGGTTCCTCCATAAAAAATACCGATACTGAGACGAACCCTGGAACATAATGATTATGACTATAAACTAAAAGAGCACCCCATCAAAAATAGATAGAAAACCAGAAAACCAGAATTTCAGAGAATGTGAAACGAGGGGGAGCATTTCCTACCAACTCAGCTCTCAGAGAAATAAAGAATTCCGCCGACAGATGGATGACATCGCCTATTGCACTAAAAGTGAAGCATCTCTTGAGGTTGTTTACCAATTTCAGTCTTAAGCCTTACTTATAACAATAGTATTTGCACGTCAAATAAACTTCAAGATTTTCAAAAAGATTCCTGGAACCTTAGTAGCATCCCTAAAGACACGAACTTGAGGAAATACTAAAATCTTGGACACTAAAACAGAATGAAAACTCTCTGACAATTTTGCCAAATGAGATTCATCCGAAGCAAGACCTAAATTTTTGGAGTTGCCAGAACTTCACAAAAAGCAAAAATTCCAATTCTTAAAATTGTTTGAAGGAAGGAAAATTGAACAGGGTGCGGCCCAGAACAGCACATTGAATTTCAGAGAATATTGAATTTTATGATGATTAATGAGTATGTGTCCCACGAAAGGAGAAAAGCCTATGACCATATCTAAAAAAAAAAAAGTGCTTCCACAAATAGGATGCCAAAAATTTTCTAAACATGGCAAGAAACAGAAAATTGGAGCAAAACAGTGATAATTGAGGGAATATGAGATACTATAACTTTACTTT
>NC_089759.1:18286656-18294156 GCF_040412425.1 Macrobrachium rosenbergii
TCAAAGTTAGCCATAATCGTGCGTCTGGCAATGCTATAGGTGCCAGCAACACAGGCCACAACTGCACCGGGCCGTGGCTGAAAGTTTCATGGGCCGCGGCTGAGAGTTTCATGGGCCGTGGCTGAGAGTTTCATACAGCATTATACGCTGTACAGAAAACTCGATTACGCCGAAGAAACTTCGGCGCATTTTTTACCTGTTTCTGTTAAGATTTATTCGAATGAGATCGTATGTAACGTGACAGTGATTGTCTCTTGAACGCAGATTTCCGCTTCTCTTTAGCTCATTCTGTCATCGAAACCGGATAGACGTATGATGATTCTAAACTTAAAAAGAGATCATTTGTTATATATATAAACATCCTCTATGTCTCTTTTGCAGGCTCTCCTGTAATTTTCTATGTGTAGAAAGTTACACTTACTTAACCTAATTTTCATTCACTTATACCAACTGCCACCTGTTATGGTAAAACTGCCGAGATTTTAGCGCCCTCAGACTCTCTCCTGTCCTACTTTCATCTATAATATCCAGGACTGTCCGGGAAGTAAAGTATTTGAAGATAAACAAGGCTTACTTCTCCTGTGACTCACGCTTCTATAAGGTTTTATTCTTCTTCCATCTTTGTGTTGAAATACCCTTATTTTGTTTTTGCTTCAAATTTTCTTTTTTAACCTCAATTCAGTTTTCTTCTACAGTCACTTCTGCAGAAGAGCTCAACCCCGTCTTCCTAGAACATTGATGGTCTTACTGGCATAAACTTTTTTTCCAGTTCCTTCTCATTCTCTTATCCCTATGGGATCAAGGCTAAATAATAAGTAGTTCTCCCATGAGCATCTAATTAAACATAGATTGTTGACCTACGATTTCCAGCACATTCTCATTCCACATAGCAAGCCATTCTGGAAGGGTTTTACAGCATGCCCTACAGAAAATCTGGCGATTCTTTTCTGTCATTATTAATGCAATATCATGAGACAAACTCTACGATCAGAATTCTTTCATTTTCTCCGCATAACCTATTTTAAGATGGTAACTTAGTAGCAAAGGCTTCTGTGTACTATGGTAAAGCATCAACTTTACTATTATTTTCATTAGTGAGTTGTGTGATCTTTCCTTCACTTTCAGTAAGTTTCAGTTAATTTATCTTTCTTCTTATTATTCTTCATATTCTCCTTCTTCTACCTTCTACCTTACAGTGTCTAGCGCCGTTCAAAGATAGAATCCAGTGCCTCCACTGGTTTTCACTGAAGAACTGTAGTCCTTCTGTAGGAAACATTTTATATTTATTGACTTGAAATTCTAAACAGCATTTATCATTATATTTCAGGAGAATTAAGTCACATTGTGCTGTAAAACTTTGACCTTTTCCATTTACCCTCTAAGATATTAACAAAAATATAGTGGATAATGCGTCTGCTATCCCTCACGTGTTAGTAGCGATGGAATACTGGCTACAACCAGTTCCCCCACTTCCCCACACACTCCAAAACTTCACTTTATTGGGATTTTCTGCTGTCGATGTTTGATACCTGTCATCCAGAACCAAGTGTCATAAAATTTGCTCTTCGTTCGATTTACATTAAAAAGATTCTATACCACTTAACTGGTGAGAGGGACAACAGCCCAATTGGTTTTTCTCTCAATATTTTTTTTTAGATGCCTTAAAAGGGGAGAAATGTATTATTGCCTTTTCTAAAGATCTCCATATTATACACATGATTTCAGATCCGTTTCCATTCTTCGTGTGTTTTCCAGTTTTGGAAAAACTGACATTTGATCCTCGACAATATATATAGAATATAGGTTGTTCGAACTGGTTTGAGCCCTGCTTTCAGCCTTGTCACCAGTTAGGCTCTTATACATGAACTTTATAGCTTAGGTGTTAGAGACTGTGTACCTATGTAGTCTCATTCAGTTTGTCAAGTATTTGGCAACAGGGTTCTAACTGATTTTGGATTTAGTAATCCCATCCCTGTCGTCTTTGATGTCATGTAAAAAAAAAAATGGTTTTTGAACGTTTACATCAACATATTGACTCTAGACTTGCTTCCTGATATCAAGCGTGCTGATAAACTGCTTGGTACTAGTGATGCACTTGTAGAATGAACTAGTTATGTCGAAGAAAGTCGATACGTTAGGATATTCATTCAGCAGACGTGTTCACTAACTAAAACGATGTCTTTGACTTTCTTAACCATAGAGCTCTTACATGTAAACTTAATAGCTTAGGAGATAGAAGCTATGTATTCAGTATCGGTCAGTTTTTTTTAAGATCCTGGCAACAGAGTGAGCCCATATCTACCACGTCAGTCTTAACTGCCAATAAGATTGGTACTTGGGTATTTTTTGTGCCCCTTTGTTTGGGGGCAGCTAGTAATCAGATGTCTGAGCTTTGAGGCCTCACAACCAGGTTTGAGAAAATTTATTCACAATGTAACTCATATTGAAAGTTATATATATATATATATATATATATATATATATATATATATATATATATATATACATATACATATATATATATATATATATATATATATATATATATATATATATATATATATATATATATATATGAGAGAGAGAGAGAGAGAGAGTGAGAGAGAGAAAGAGAAAGAGGATAAATTTATGTTGATCACTGTTGAGTTAAAGTGAATCCCACTCATAGTTAACTCCTACATTATGTAACTCAAACCATCACACAAAAGAAAAGTATGACAAAAATTGGTTTGTTTTCTCTATTCATTAACATTTTGTTCCGTCTTAAATTTCCAATTTCAGGTCGCAGATGAAAGCAATCTGCAAGTCATGAATAAATAACAGTGTTAGATTTGTGCAGTGTTGCTTAGGCATTTGGTGCCAAGATGGTTATGGTTGCGTCAGGAGTGAGGGCATGCAGACTTTCTTCTTGTTATTCTTTAAACAAAACGGTAAAACAACAAGCTGTATACAGGGAGATTTGTATTGGCCATTTATACACACGACAATGTCTTATAATACAATGCATGGTACTATTTCATACGGTGGATTTGAACCTATATGATTTTTGACAAAAAGGAGTTGGAGAAGGACACATCTAGAGCCAAACCTTGAGTAAGTTGATGGCCTATTATATATATATATATATATATATATATATATATATATATATATATATATATATATATATATATATATATATATATAAAACTATAACTTCACACTTCTTTAAGAGAAGGTGGTTTCTAAAGGCGTTAATTGTCCAGTTCTCAGCAAAACTTTTTGGACGAGGTTGATAGACCCATGCCATTCTCCTTATTGGCTAAAACCTTTCATATCTGACAAAATACCCAGTATGTAATTCATGGGTTCAGGCAGCGGTGGCAAAATAAATTTGTCAAGATGCAGGTCTAAGCTTCGTTTTTCTGTTATTTCCCCAGAGAAAAATAACGCAGATATGTTGATAAGTAGATAGGTAGATAGATATGTATGTATGCATGTATGTATGGATGTAATTGTTTACAGTAAACTTCTCTAGTCCCACTCTGCAGAAGGCTCTTTGTTGTACCCTCAAATTCATTCATCATTGACAACTGTATGCAAAGACTCACGGTAAATATATGGGATACTCCGTATTAATGGTCAAATCCCCACTCTCATATTTCTCATAAAAGAAGAATCGTTTTTTTTATTAAACTGATATTTTCAGTTCTAATATAAAGCAGGAACTTATGAGCGACATTTTAGGAAGTCTAGGATAAATCTTAGCAAATACTTTAAAAGAGAACAAGGAGTTGTAGTAAAAGGAAGTAAATTAAGAGAGAGAGAGAGAGAGAGAGAGAGAGAGAGAGAGAGAGAGAGAGAGAGAGGTAAATAAACAAATTTGCTTTAGAATTAAAGATGTAAACGAAGAGAACTACGCAGTCCTTTGTCGACGGGAGAAGTATTTCTATCAGTTGTTGAACGTGAATATGGGAGGCAGCGTCAAATTAACCTAAATTTGCGAATGCTTCCAGAGGTGCCTGTTCCGGTTGTCTACCTGCCTTTCATGAGTCGATTCACACAGCTCTGAATATGTGCTGACGTTAGCTAGAGTCGAGAAAATGCCACGGGTCTGTGAAATTCATCCTCAAAGACTTGCCGGGATCTGGCAGACTCTATCCATCTGGAGCCACCCCTTGTAACTGGGCAAAAGACATATTAAGGATATGTACAGTACATGCATATATATATATATATATATATATATATATATATATATATATATATATATATATATATATATATATATATATATATATGTATATATATATATATATATATATATATATATATATATATATATATATGCATACATATATACATGTACATACACACATATATGTATATATATAAATATATATATATATGCATATACATATATATAAATATGCAGAATCTACTGGTCACTTTTACCAGACACATGTAATTCTAATAGCCACAATGCCCTCTTAACTTCGCTAATTCTTCGCCCTTTTTTGGATACATATATATATCGACCTTTAAGTTATAAAAGAATAACGTCAATTATCATCATCTCGGACAGAAAACAGTATAGATAACAAGACTTTTATTTCAAACACCTAAAACAAACAGGAAAATTTTCACATTTCTTCCACGTATACTTTTAGGAAGCAGGTGCCTTTAAACTAGAAATGGAGTCTTAAAGTTCATAATATGAAGGTATTTTGAAAAGTATAAAATCATGAGGATACAGAAGTTCAGTATAATGTTACAGGTTGAGAGAGAGAGAGAGAGAGAGAGAGAGAGAGAGAGAGAGAGAGAGAGAGAGAGAGAGAGTCTGTCTCAGAGTGATTAATAACATTACAAATGGTGTCCGGTAATTATTATTTGTACAAGTAAGTATTGCTTACAGTAACTGACAAAGTTTGATTATAGCATTTCTACAGAAGCTCTCAATAATTATTGTACATATTCAAAGTGAGCATACAAAATTACAAAAATAGACAATCTCTTATAAATATAAAAACGTTGTCGTATGATGTTGTCCCATTTTGGATGACTTTATGCTTGAATACTGTCCAAGCACAGATTATTATTATTATTATTATTATTATTATTATTATTATTATTATTATTATTATTATTATTATTATTATTATTATTATTATTATGATTCAGAAGATGAACCCTTTTCATATGGAACAATCCCACAGGGGCCATTGACTTGAAATTCAAGCTTCATTGAAATTCAAGCTTCCAAAGATTATGGTTTTCATTAGAAAGAAGTAACAGGAGGCAAAGGTATATACAGAAAGAGAACATCACTTATTAAAAAAGAAAAAAAAAATAACAAATTAATAAATAAATGGATGAAAATACAAGTAAATTATTAAAATGCAGGGAGAATTGTATATCTCCAACTGGATCATGTCTCGTGGGCGCAACTTGTGTGTTATCTTAAGACAGGACGATTAAGCCATATAATATTAACAAACCTATTCAAATTTCAATGAAAATCAGGATTTCGTCTATAGATGGATTGATGACGTGATAGGGAAGTTATAATGTGTAATAGAAGTGACTTTTGGTGTTGTGGATTGGTTGAACCAACTACTAATAGTTTCTTGCAAGGAGAGTCCTTTTGATTCAGCGATTCAAAAATGAATGTGGAAATTTTTTTTTTCTTTAGCCAGGGAAAAACCAATAATTTCTTATTGGAAAGCTGCATGGGAAACAGCTTACTAATAAAAAAATGTACGTAGATATGAACACATATACGGAATACGAACGTTGTTCAGATACGTTCTGAATTTATTTTCTGTGCAAATGGAGGTAGAAATTTATTTTCCTGTAGCCAGGGTAAAACCAAGAGATTCTTATTGGAAGGCTGCATGGAAAACAGCTTACCAATAAAAAATGTATGTAGATATGAACACATGTACAGAATACGAATGTTGTTTTAATGTGTCTGCATTTATTTTCTATGCTGATCGATGTGGAAGTGGGTTTTTTTTCCTGAAGCCAGGGAAAAACCAATAATTTCTTATCGGAAGGCTGCATGGGAAACAGCTTATCAATAAAAAAATGTATGTAGATATGAACACATGTACAGAATACGGACGTTGTTTAGACATGTCTGCATTTATTGCCTATGGAGATTTGTATTTCTTATCTGTCTACAGCATTTATGTGTGAAGTCTTCACATTTAATTTTGGTCAGTGGAAAGAACTTCTGGGCCACTGCATAAATTAGGAACTTTGGTCAACATATATCGTTGACAACAATAAATAAATAAATAAATAAATAAGCTAATATATAAATTAATGAACTAATTACGTAATTAATTAGTGATTAGAAAATGGCTTTGCTTTCTCAGCACAAAATTCTAAATATTCGTCCGTTGCAGCTTCTTCTTCTGTCTTCTTCGATCTGGTATTGCTGAAATGAATAGAGAGAGAGAATTAACCACTTGAGAGAGAGAGAGAGAGAGAGAGAGAGAGAGAGAGAGAGAGAGAGAGAGAGAGAGAGAGAGTTTAGTATATAGGTCATGAAATAGTCAAACCATGAATTGAACACTAAAATCTTATCTGGTCATGGCGTACAACTCAAGATTATATAACAGTTATTTCTAAAATAATGATTATCTTATAACTTTCGTAAAGCAGAAATGGTTTATGACAGTGAAAAGAATGACAACAATGATAATAATAATGCTAATTAGAGTTTCTAGAAAATGGAACTGCATATATATATATATATATATATATATATATATATATATATATATATATATATATATATATATATATATATATATATATAGATAGATAGATATATATGTACATATATTTATATATGTATAGACATATACGTATACATATACATATATGCGTGTGTGTATGTGTGTGCGTGCACTCACCATACTGATTGCGCAAGATAAGAGCAAGGCTCTCCGGGGTACATCAAAAACGCTTGGGAAAGTCACAATGAGTTCTTGTTCATCATTGCAGAAAATGCTACCTGCTTCATGTCGGGCTGTGGTTGGGATGACCTGAGTAATGATTAAAGTTGCATCATTAATAATAATAATAATAATAATAATAATAATAATAATAATAATAATAATAATAATAATAATAATAATAATTTTCATTTGGTAATCATTTTTATTCATGAAAAGAGTGACTTTGTTGATAGTTAATAACAACATTCATATTAATGACATCCATAACAATAATATAGATACTAACAACAACGAAAGTAATCGAAGTAATTACATTTATGACAGAAACTTACAAGATTGTCGATAACACATAATATTTTCAGTAATGACGAAGATAACTGTAGAAATATGACGAAAATAATTAGAAACAGTTACAATTGAGAGATGCTTACAAAATATTTGTACAAACCATTAGGAACAACAAATATATATATATATATATATATATATATATATATATATATATATATATATATATATATATATATATATATATGTGTGTGTGTGTGTGTGT